>NC_041407.2:51895673-51923173 GCF_900747795.2 Erpetoichthys calabaricus
AATTACAATAATCGATGTGGGATGTCATAAAAGCATGGACAAGTTTCTCAGCATTAGAGAAGGAGAGGAAGGAGCGAACACGGGATATGCTACGGAGGTGAAAGTAAGAAAGTTTCTTAATGTGATTTATGTGGGCGGAATAAGAGAGGGAGGAATCAAAAATGACACCAAGATTCACTACAGTAGAGGCAGGTCTGATGACATCACCGCCAAGATGGACGGGGAAGGAGCTCATTTTATTAAGTTGCATTTTAGTCTCAATTTGCAGGAGTTCAGTTTTGTTGCAATTTCATTTTAAAGAGTTCTGCTCCATCCAGGTTTTAATTTCACTAAGGCAGGTTGTGAGCTGAGAAAGCTCTGATGAAGTTCCACTTTTAACATTGAAGTAGAGTTGAGTATCATCTGCATAAAAATGATAACCCAGTCCATAGCTACGTATAATATGGCCAAGGGGAAGCATGTAAATACAGAAAAAAAGAGGGCCAAGGACAGAGCCCTGAGGAACTCCTTGTGTGACTGGTGCTGAGCTGGATCTGCTGTTGCCAAGCCTAACAAACTCTTGCCTATCAGTCAGATAGGATTTGAACCACTGGAGGGCAGTGCCAGAGATACCCAGCATATTCTCCATTCTGGACAGTAGGATGTCATGTCTGACAGTGTCAAATGTCAAATGTCAAATGTAGGTCTAACAGAATTAATATGTTGGTTTGTCCAGAGACTGCTGCCATAAGCAAATCATTGGTCACCCGTAGCAGAGCAGTTTCACAGCTGTGCTGCGCCCTGAAACCAGATTGAAAGGGTTCCATCAAGTTATTAGAGGATAAGTAATTGGTGAGTTGGGAAGCTACAACATGCTGAAGAACTTTTGACAGGAAAGGTAAGTGGGAAATAGGCTGGAAATTGTTAAGATTGTCAGCATCAAGACCAGACTTTTGTAACATTTGGTTACAGAAGCGATTTTAAAAGTGAGCGGCACAGAGCCAGTGTCAAGGGATGAGTTTATTGTTGTTGTAACAGTCAGGATTATGGTATGAAGGCAGGATTTAAGTAGTGTGCTGGGGATGGTGTCCAGTACACAAGTAGTCGGCCTTTATTTTACAAAGCAGGTTATTAACAAACACAGATGTGACTGGTGAGAACTTAGAGAAGGAGCTGGATGGGGTGGGAAAACAGGGAGAGATATAAACAGATGATGTATTTATGTTAGTTGAATTATTTAGATCTTTAATTTTGTTACGGAAAAAGTGGAGGAATTCCTCACAGACTTCAGTAGAAGAGGTAGTTGGGCCAGATGTGGGTTGGAGTAGTTTATTAACTACAGAGAACAATACCCTTGGGTTATCATGGCCACTTTCTATTATTCTACCATAGTGGGTGTTCTTGGCAGCAGTTAGTGCTTCTCTGCAAGCTCTTTGGTGGTCAGAGAAAGCCTGGATGTGCACGGTGAGGCCCGTCTTACATGACATTCTCTCAAGCCGTCGGCCAACTGCTTTCATAGATTGCAATTCTGAATTATACCAAGGAGCTGAACGTTTAAAGGAAACCTCCTTATGTTTTAAAGGAGCTGTTTTATCTAATGCTGAGTGAAGGGCTGAGTTATAGTGGTCAACAAGACTATCTAGAGTTGGTGGAATAGGTGAAGACAGTAAAAGATTAGAAATGGATCCAGAAAGGATAGAGGGACAGATATTTTTAAGGTTTCTGTAAGAAATTTGTCGTTTACAGGTAAGAGGAGGGAAAGGCAGTGAGACAGTGAAAAATACTGCTTTATGGTCAGAGACTCCAAAATCAGTGCTGTAAATGTTGGCAACAGATAGTCCAGAAGTGTAGATCAGGTCCAGTATATGACCACCAGAGTGGGTGGGAAAATCAACGTGTTGTGTCAAGTCAAAACTGTCCAGTAAGAATAGGAAGTCATTTCTCAGTTTAGATGTAGTAATGTCAATATGGATGTTGAAATCACCAAGAAGGATAATTCTCTGAGAGTAAGAGCTTAGGTGGGTCAAAAGTTCAATCGGATCAGATAAGAAGGATGCATTGTATTTTGGGGGACGATAAGGAACAGTGAGTGAGACAGGACCTGATTCTGTTATTAGTTTAAGAGCCAGGCACTCAAAAGACAATGGACAATCAATTGGGATTCGTTTGTTTAAGTCTGCTCTGACAATTACTGCAAGTCCACCGCCTTGCCTTGAGCTGCGAGGCTCTGTGTGGAATGTGAGAGATGTAAATTCGTTTGGTTTTTGCCATGTCTCCGTTAAACGCAGAATATCAAGTTTGGTGTCAGTGATGAGTTCTGACAGCACCAATGCTTTGCCATTAAGAGACCTCAAGTTAAACAGTGCAATATTAGATAATGAGGCTTCTTTTTGCACAGAGCCGTGATCAGGGTTTATTTCCACATAATGTAAATTTGGCACACTGACACTTCGATTTCCAAGGCCATGAGAAGGACGGCTTATTCCTGAGCAAATGCTGCCGGTGGACTTTTCATTCGCAGCCCGGCGGTGGCGATGACCTGACCCACGATATACATATTTCGGGCTCTGCAAAATACCGGCGTCTTTTAGGATGTTCCAGTCAGACCATTTGCTCTGGACAAGCTGTTTAATAAGTATTTTAGCATGATACTGGGCAATACTTATCTGAATAGCAGTGTAGAAGCAGCACAGGTATAGCATTAAACATTGCCAGGGAGAGAGGGGCCTTGGCCAACTTCAAGCATGCCTCACTGTGAGTTACAAGTACGTTAGAAACCTCCCATTCTTTCTTGTCCTGGAGTGGTGAGTGAGCCAGTATTCATATTTAACCGGACATTTTCCCATTGGTTGTGGAGCTTCACTTGTGGAATCCTGTTGCAGGGTGTTTAGTCAATTTAACTTTTATTGTGCCACCTTATAATACTCTCTTCTACTCTTTTTCTGTTTTGTTTTGTAGGAAATTTAAATAACACTATTTAATGAAGCATTTATTACATCATTTTATTTCACTAACTGAAGTATAGCATGTGTGTTGATATTTAAAAACTAATAAAGGAAAAAAAATAATCTCTTGGGCTTGAAATTCTGTGTAAAAATAAGGTTATCGCCAAATGTGTCTTGGGATTTGGCTGTTATAATAAACCCAAACAATGCTCAGTATAGCAGGGGTGTCGAACTCCAGTCCTGAAGGTCCGCAGTGGCTGCAGGTTTTCATTCTTACCATCTTCTTAATTAGTGCTGATTACTTCTTTTAATTAGCTTGACTCAAGGCTCCATAGTTGTTTCTTTTTCCTTAATTAGCAGCCAAACAATAATGAGACACAAAACAGGTCACCACATGACCAGCTCCCCAGTGCCCATTACACAATGTGTGAAAATAAAGAAAGGTGAAGGTCTCAGTAAGGCTGATTTCTGAGGTCACCAAAACATTATGACAGCATTTTTTGAAAAAGCAGAAAAACAACAGTTTTGGAAATGTGTGCTGTTGCAGAATGAGAGTAACAACAAGCCATGGAAGTAAATAACGGGTTTAAATAACAGCAAGAATCAGCTTCTCATTAAGAAAGTGATTGGAGTGAAATTGGTTGGAGTTTGAAGCCCCAGTTTAGCTGGTCATCTGTTGGCTCGTTTCACATCTCATTTCTGTTTGGCTATCATTTAATGAAGAAAGGAAACAATTCAGAGGACTGAATCCTTAAAAACAGGGCTATTAAAATGAAGGTTAAAGTAGTTAATTAGTAGTGAAAACTGGTCACTGATTAGGAAAACCTGCAGCCACTGCGGCCCTCCAGGACTGGAGTTTGACACTCCTGCAGTAGAGTATTCTGTTGCCATCTAGTGGATAATTATGCTACAAGAAAATCATGAATATTTTTATGAACTTTGTCAGGCTGAGGTAACTCATCAATATTCATGAGTGGGGTGGAGTCTTCAAACAAAACACAATGGTGTTTAAACAAGAAGTTGTAAAGCAGGTTTTAGAACAAACTGAAACATTAGTTGTACCAAGTGGTAATGATGACAATGTAAATTGGTCAACAGATATTTAGATGGATAATAAAACTGATGCTTATGGCACTGCACAATTAAATCACCACGATATGCTTAGTGAATTTGCTTGCCTGAAGATTTACCAAGGTGCAGGTAGGAGTGTGTGAAAAGGCAAAATGATTGCAATCAAGTAGAAGGACAAGAAAGAAGTTAGCCCCCTGTGTATTGTTAACAGTGCAGCAACCATCGTTCATGTCAGGATAAATGTGGATGTCACTAAGTCTTGCACTGTGTTTTCCTACAATAGCACATCATGTGGATCAGGCACTGACACTCTACTTTCTAATACTAAAGCAAAAGTAAAAATATAATAAAAGTACACAAAGATACACTCCTGGTTGCAGTGTCTAGCTGTGTGTTAGTAGCTATTTTAAAAACATTTTGCATGAAGGATGAATGCTAAATCTGCATCAGTACAACAGCTGACACTAGACATACATTTCCAGCTGTATTTGTGGTGACATTTTAGTATTTACACATTTCTGTTATTTTTGTTACATTTCTTGCTGAAAAAATTTTGCATTTTTGATTCTTTTTTCCAGGGGTAAACATAACGCCAAGGAGGTTAGCCATCATTTGTGGCTACTAAGTCTTCCTGATTCAAAGTCTCTTCATGATGTTCTGAGATGCTATGATGTGACACTGTTAAATTGAAGTTACTATATTTGGCCTGTCTGTCTCCTTTCCTACAATCTGGCCTTAGTTTTACAGTTAGCTGATGGACAGATATCATTGTTGTTCATTTATGTTAACTAGATTCTACTTTATTTTGGATGTATTTGATGAAAGCTATATCTGTATGTGGAATACCTGTAGTTCTGTAGTTAGTGAGAGATATAATCTTTTCTGGTATTCGGCCACCTTGATGAGGAGCACTGTGCACAAAGTAGTTTATACTGTTGTACTTCTGAGGTGACAATGATTGATTTGCCATCTAGCTTTGTCAAGAGGATCATTTGCGCTTTGTTTTATGTATTGTATTTTTAACACCCAACCCACCGCAGGAGAAAGTTTATTATTATTATTATTTTTTTGTAAGAAAAAAAAATATGCTGTAATAATAATCTTATTCTGTAAGAAAGCATAAGTATAGCCAATACAATGGTATACCAGAGAGCATTATCCCTACACTGAGGCTCAATTCCTTTCACTCAAGGCTTGATTCCGAGCATGTTGTTTGTGGAGGATGTACAGTATATACTCCCCATAATCTTGTGTGGTAAACTAAAGTCTAAATTGCTCCAATGTACATTTTGAGAGAAACTTAACACTTCCTTCTGGCTCTAGACTGCCATTATGTTTTTTTTTTTTTTATTTCTTTTTTATTCACACCCCATCGACCCCAAGAAACAATGAGCTTCAGAGTTATTTTAGCTGGTTTAAAAGTATAAACACTAATGCGCATTTAAGTTGTTCTGACTTCTCTTTCTTGCTAATTCTCTTGTTCCTGGAAACACGTAAATAGAATGTGCTTATTGTTTATATGTTATCTAATCTGTGCTGCACACCCACTGAGCACTCCACTTCAGGGTGCCTCAAACGGGTATTGCAGGTGTTTTTGTAGACAAACAAAACTGCATTTGTGTGGCAAATAAAATAAGTGTATAATTATTAACTTATAGGATGCATTTTAGCATTATAACTGCCAGTGCCCCACACAACAACTGCAGATAGCTAACACCAGTGACTGCTGGAACATAAGCTTCTGTTTTAAGTTAATATATTACCTCATAATTACCCCATTGGAGCTTTCATTGTCTCTAATGTTTATTGTTATTTAATAAAGTAATAATTTTTGCTTTTATTGCTGAAGTGCTATGTGATAATTTGCCTTGAAGGGCTTTCTCCTGCATTATTTATTAGGTTTATAGTCTTGGAGTTAAGTCTGATTTCAATTAATCAATATAATTTATATAGTACATTCAGCAGCTAAAAGCATCCCAAGGCACTGAGTAGCTTTATAAAACAACACTGCTCTGGCTCAAACACACCAAACAAAAACCTGGTTGTAATTATATAAATACAAAAACCACAACAATAAAATTTATTTGATGTTTGTGATTGCCTAAGCAATTGTTATTTACATTTATTTCCATGATTGCCAAACTTATATATAAGTCTTGTATAAATCATTCCATCCAGTTTCAAAATTCTTGTGTGTAATGGAGACCTAAGTTTCTACACAAAGAAAAAATTTTAAGCTTATTTTTGGGGATGGGTGTAATTGTTTATAGCCATTTTTGTGTTTACCTTAGTGAATATTTAGAAAGAAAAGAGCCAAAATGCAATTAATGAGGGTATTTAAATCACTTTCGTAAAGCAAACAAAACAGAATCCACATGAACATGAAGAAATCATGCAAGCCTCACACAGAAGACAAATTTGACCATTGAACTAGCATGCACACACTGAGAAAAAGCAATATTTCAGGCTGTGTCTCTATTCCAAATTTCTAATACTTGTAAATAATAAACATTCCATTATGTACATAAACCTCTTGTGTACCAAAGGCATTGCAAGCCACCACCTATACAGGAGGAGAGATCAATCTGCTATTGGGCAGACATGAGTTATAGGCAATCACACTGGGGTCATTTTTTAGTGACCATTCATAGGGGCATTCATTACTCATGAAATCTTAAGTATGATAATAAAAAAATAGTAGGAAGTCATAATAATTTAGGAGTTTTATTTAATTTTCAAGACAGTCTTTCTTTAATTTAATAACAATAATTTTTTTGAACATGAGTGAGGAAACACTGTGCAAAAAGATGCATCCTATTTTTAGTATACTCAATTAAGTTCTACAATTACATTTTAGGTTTGACCGTGTGCATTATGGTTACAGGAAGGCTAAACTTTAAAATAGGCCACCTGATGTTCTGAATACAAAAATAGATTGTTTCATTTGTTACTGTCAGCATCTGACAGGAGTAACTTTTTCCATTGTCGGCAAAAAGATGACTGATATGTGGAGCTTAAAATGAAAAGAAAAGACTGCACTTGCTACAGTATGCACTAGAAACCACTAATTCTGAAAGTGGATTTCACTCAATGTACAGTAATCCAGTAAAGACAAACAATAAGGAAAACAATAGAGAATATGATGATAAATCTGGGAAGTTTTATGATGCCAAACAAAATGTGAAGGATTTACAAAAGAAATCTGTTCAAAATACAGCAGAATTTAGGCAGGAGAGATAGATGCAAACCAGTTAGTATTCTGTTTTCACGAGTCTTTACCTACATAGGGGACCCCAAACAACAAGGACTGTTATTGCCAGTTTCACTTTTTGAAGAGTATTTTCTAAATACATAATGGGCATAATGAAACTCTAAAAAAAGCCCAGCGAGTAAGCTTGAAAATGATGTTATGAATTATACTCTTGTACAACAACAACAAAAACATTTATTTATATAGCACATTTTCATACAAAAAAGTAGCTCAAAGTGCTTTACATAATGCAGAAAAGAAAGATAAAAGACAAAGCAAGAAATTAAAAATAAGACAACATTAGTTAACATAGAATAAGAGTAAGGTCCGATGGAGGACAGAAAAAACAAAAAAAAACTCCAGACGACAGGAGAAAAAAATAAAATCTGCAGGGGTTCCAGGCCACGAGACTACCAAGTCCCCTCTGGGCATTCTACCTAACATAAATGAAATAGTCCTCTTTGTATTTAGGGTTCTCATGGAAGGACTTGATGATGATGGTCATGCAGACTTCTGCCTTTTAATCCATCACTGTTGGAACATCACGGTGCTTTGAGTAGATGCGCCACCACCAAAAGAAAACCGGGAAAAGAAACAAAAGAGAGAGTAGGGGTTACTACGGATTTTAGAGCCACCATGAATAGTGTCACGGATGAGCGGGGACATTGCCCGGCCAGGACGCCTGGACAGTCCCCAAGTTAGACGATACTTCTCCTCGGCCACGAGAGGGCAGCTGCCCGGGCCTAATTGGGGGCCACAGGAATGGAGCCAGGACACTCACCACTGTGAGAAGACGTGGCCACCGCCAGGGGGCGCCCGGACAGTTAGGGGGTCCTGGATGGCAGCACTTCCGCCACACCAGGAAGTGCTGCCGGAAGTAATCCCAAGGGCACCCGGTGTACTTCCAGGTGCTCTCCTGACACTTCCGCCACACCAGGAAGGGATGTCAGGGGGAGCACCTGGGGCTCATCCAGGTCGTAATAAAAGGGGCCGCCTCCCTCCACTAAGAGAGCCAGAGTTGGGAGGAAGAAGACGAAGCTTGTGAGGAGGGCGAGAGGAGGTCGAAGGTGAAAGAGAAAGAGAAGAAGAAGAGAAAGAAGAAGAGAGAAAGAGAGAGAAGGTTGAAGGTGAGAAGAGAAGAAGAGACGAAAGAGTTGGTGAAGGAAGGCATTGTGGTGCTGAAAGAAAATAAAAGAAGTGTGTTTGGACATTCTGGTGTCTGTCTGTCTGTGCCTGATGGTATGCTTTCCACAATGGCGCCCAACGTGGGGCCCTCCTCCTGTTAAAAGGAGGGGACCCCGTTTTCAAAAAAATAATTTTGTGGAGGCTGCCCGCACAGCGGACGAAGATGCACATTTATCGCGGCACGCAGTCCTGCGCCAGCGTCTCAGAAAACGCTCGCCGAAGGCCACGCCTGATGGACGTTTAGCAGTATGGGGAAGAAGAAGGGCAAACGCGCCCCTAAGATAGCGACGCCTCTGCCCAACGTCATCTTTGCGGACGCACGGGTCGGCAGGGCAACAGTAGAGGCCACCCAGCAGCAGTACCCTCAAGAAGACGGGAACCGGGAGGTAAGTCTCGCGTATGACGGCGATACGCTTGGCGGGGCTTACCCTGTTGTCTCCTGGTCTTGCTTTTTAGCAGGAGACTGCCCGAATCCGCGTCTGTGGCCGAAGCACGCCGACCCCTGGAGTGATGGCGAGACGGGGACGGAGACGAAGAGGAATCGCTACTGATTGCAGAAGGGCTACGGGGCGGAAGCCGCCCGGAAGACTCTTCCCCAATCGAGTCCGCTCATAGGGTGGAGGGAGCGTTGAAAGACCGGAAGTTCCTCCCAGAGACAAGCACAGGATTGGACGGGGTCTGTTGTGTACCCGCCGGTGAAGGCTTGACGGCGGGACCTATGAACATCAATCCTGAAGCACTCAAAGACCCAACGGAGCATGTGCAGGGGCTCCACGGCTCCCAGCTGGCAGGTGAGTGCAGAGATGGCATGAATTTACCGCCGGCTGATGTTAGTGACTTGTTGTTGGCTGTATGGGACTTTGAGAAAGTCTTTCGTCCTGTACAGCCTCTTCTTCAGATGCTGAGTGAGGTAAAGGGCGTAATTAAGACACTGGAAGAGACTGCGGACGCGCCCCTGAGAACCGTACTGGGATGGTTGAGGCGGCGCGACGTGGGATTCTCATGCCAGTCCGATGTCGGGGTACAGGTAAGTGATACTGGTACCAAAAATAATAATGGAAACCGTAGCGAAAAGGACCCGGATGTAACGGAAGGGATCCAAGTAGCAGGGGTTCCGACAGTAGATCGGGGGACGAGTACTGAGCCTGCAGCACGAGCAGAGACGGGGAGGCGGTGCCGGCTTGTATGTGTCGGTACCCAGACCGCCCCGCGCAAGGAAACTGCGGTGCTCATAACCCGTTCGAGAGGTGTGCAAACAGCACGGGGTCCCTCTTTGTCCCATAAGGGGATCCAGGCTGTTACAGCACCCCAGAGTAACGGGAGGCCCCGGAGGAAAACGGAAGGGTCTCCCGACAGGGCGAAACAAGACCACGAGAGCTCGCGTATGGTGAGAGAGCTCTCTCCAAGGCAATGGAGAGTTGCCCCAAACCAAGCTGAAGAGATACAGGCACGGACGTTCCCGTCCTGTTTTCAGGCCCGGAGGGCACCGGAGAGACAAGGGGTGCGCCGGTGTTACATGTGCCATGGAGTCGGGCATCTGTGGAGACGTTGTCCCTATGCCTTGAGCAAAGATGCCATTAGGCGGCGTCGGGACGACGTCTCCGCGTCTGTTTCTTGTTTTACAGGTCTGGACCGTGGAAGATGGTATACCGGGACCCCGCCTTGGGAAGTTTCTATCCCTCGCGGGACGGGCCGCTTTGCCAGATGGGCTTCAGCTGGTGAGGGGGCAGTGTCACGGATGAGCGGGGACACTGCCCGGCCGGGACGCCTGGACAGTCCCCGAGTTAGACGATACTTCTCCTCTGCCACGAGAGGGCAGCCGCCCGGGCCTAATTGAGAGCCACAGGAATGGAGCCAGGACACTCACCACTGTGAGAAGACGTGGCCACCGCCAGGGGGCGCCCGGACAGTTAGGGGGTCCTGGATGGCAGCACTTCCGCCACACCAGGAAGTGCTGCCGGAAGTAATCCCAAGGGCACCCGGTGTACTTCCAGGTGCTCTCCTGACACTTCCGCCACACCAGGAAGGGATGTCAGGGGGAGCACCTGGGGCTCATCTGGGTCGTAATAAAAGGGGCCGCCTCCCTCCACTAAGAGAGCCAGAGTTGGGAGGAAGAAGACGAAGCTTGTGAGGAGGGCGAGAGGAGGTCGAAGGTGAAAGAGAAAGAGAAGAAGAAGAGAAAGAAGAAGAGAGAAAGAGAGAGAAGGTTGAAGGTGAGAAGAGAAGAAGAGAGAAAGAGAAGACGAAAGAGTTGGTGAAGGAAGGCATTGTGGTGCTGAAAGAAAATAAAAGAAGTGTGTTTGGACATTCTGGTGTCTGTCTGTCTGTGCCTGGGGGTATGCTTTCCACAATAGTTATTATAATGAATTGGATATACAGAGTATCAGGATTAAATTAAAGTGAAGTTATGAGAAGGCCATGTTAAAATAATGTGTTTTCAGTAGTTTTTTGAAGTGCTCCACTGTATTAGCCTGGCGAATTCCTATTTTGTAGGCTATTCCAGATTTTAGGTGCATAACAGCAGAAGGCCGCCTCACCACTTCTTTTAAGTTTTGCTCTTGGAATTCTAAGGAAACATTCATTTGAGGATCTGAGGTTACGATTTGGAATATAAGATGTCAGACATTCCGATATATAAGATGGGGCAAGATTATGTAAAGCTTTATAAACCATAAGCAGAATTTTTAAGTCAATTCTGAATGACACAGGTAACCAGTGTAGTGACATCAAAACTGGAGAAATGTGCTCGGATTTTCTTTTCCTGGTTAGGATTCTAGCAGCTGCGTTCTGCACTAGTTGCAAACGATTTATGTCTTTTATCGGTATTCCAGAGAGGATTGCGTTACAGTAATCCAGTCAACAGAAAACAAACGCGTGAACTAATTTCTCAGCATCTTTCAATGATATGAGGTCTAACTTTTGCTATGTTTCTTAAGTGAAAAAATGCTGTCCTAGTGATCTGATTAATATGCGATTTAAAATTCAGATTACAGTCAACAGTTACCCCTAAGCGTTTTACCTCCGTCTTGACTTTTAATCCTTATCTATCCAGTTTATTTCTAATGGCCTCATTGTATCCATTATTGCCAATCACTAAAATTTCAGTTTTCTCTTTATTTAGCTTGAGAAGGTTACTATTCATCCATTCAGAAATACAAGTAAGAGATTGTGTTAGTGAATCAAGAGAATCGGGGTCATCAGGTGCTATTGATAAATACAGCTGTGTGTCATCAGCATAGCTGTGGTAGCTCACGTTGTGCCCTGAGATAATCTGACCTAATGGAAGCATGTAGATTGAGAAGAGCAGCGGACCCAGGATAGAGCCTTGTGGAACACCGTATAGGAAATCATGTGTCTTTGAGTTGTAATTACCACAACTAACAAAGAATTTTCTCCCTGCCAGGTAGGATTCAAACCAATTTAAGACACTGCCAGAGAGGCCCACCCATTGACTAAGGCAATTTCTAAGAATATTATGATCAATGGTGTCAAATGCGGCACTCAGATCTAAGAGGATGAGAACAGATAAATGGCCTCTGTCTGCATTTACCCGCAAGTCATTTACTACTTTGTAGAGCTATGACTGTCGTGTGTATAGTCTAGTAGATAGCAATTCTTCCTTTCATGTGCTGATTGAGTGCAAGGCATTTAGCATGTTTTGAAAAATGCTTTGCTACTCAACAAGTGTCTTTTGGAATCAATATGTTACAATCCTACACTTTTGTGATGCACTCCTTGCATGTTGGGTCCTTATTAGTAAATTGCTTTTCCAGTTGCCATTAAGCAGTTACCTAAACTGTTTGCACCAAATCCAATGCATTTTATATAAATGTGGGGGAAAAAGAAAGAAAAGTATTTGAAACAGTCTGCCTCTTAAATTGGGACATCCTGACTTTATTTGTATCCGGCGAAAGTGCACTGTCCTCCCACCTCTGCCAACTCAATGGCTTCTCCCGGTGAGAGCACACTCCTGGGTTTGATGGTCGCTTCTGCTACCTGGTTGCTCAACAGATGCAACCCCTCAGCCCCCTCATGAGTGCTGGCCACACCTGCTCCTTTCTGAGGCTCCAATCCCATTGGCCTGCTTCTTTTCAACATGCACCAGTTCTCACTCGCTTGCTTGCTTCTGCCTGCTTGTCTCCACCCCTTTTAACCTCATTTTTCTTTTTCTTCTTCCACTCTTTTGTTTCTTCTTACTCTCCTTTTATACACTGGGGAGAGTTGCAGGTGTGATCGCCTGATTACCGACCAAGTTGATAACAAGACAATCAGATCACTTGCACATGCCGGAAGGCAGGATACAGTTGGCTGACCACCTTGCACCAACCTGGAGACGAGATGTCTTCTCAGTCAATTGCTCACCTATTATTTATTTATTTAAAATATGCCAAAGAGCCACAGACCTCTCTTACCAGAAACAGTGACTAACTTGAGGAAACAACAAGTTTGACCTGCTCTATATAAACATGCATACAAAGGCATAAAGATGTCTTTAAATGTGAACCTGTGGCAACATGGGACAGATGTGACCACAACCAGATCCAATTTATTCCCACCTACAAGCCTGGCATTACAAGACAACCTGTTGCCAACAGGACAGTGAGTGTTATGATCTTTAAACTTGAAAAAATTATCGTGCCTATTGTGGCTGAAACACAGGCATATTATTGATTGTTTCTGAAGTTTAAAGACTCAGAAATTCAGAATATGATGTTCATTTCTGTCTGTAATGAACATTGACAAAATGTATAATTTATTCATTTTATTGAGACACAATTTTGTTTTCCTGTGAATCTACTCATCATATTAATCTCTGTTCCTGCATATTTTGACTATGAATTTTTGAGTTGTTTTTTGGTTCTGATGAAGACGTACATTTCGACTCCCAGTTTTGACATCCACAATACCCACATCTTAATCATTTTTCTCTTACTGTCTCTTGCAAGTCAGAATAATGAGGAAGTGATTGCTGGAGGCTCTAAATGACTGTGTCCAAATGAAAGACTATGAAATGATGTGCAAACCACATGGGGAAGATACTGGGGGACTCAGTCACACAAACACAGACTGTAAAAACAGCTGCATCGAAATTATTGAACCGTCAAAAAGAGCATGAAGCTTTCCAAACAACAAATGGTGTACTACTAAGAAGCTAAAAAGTCACTCGAATGATAAGAAAAGAGCTTTCAAACCTGGTGGCAAAGAGGCTCTAAAGGCATACATTGAGTGCTGAAGAAAATGCTTTAAAAAAGGAATGGAAGCTTACAGAGCTAAAATAGAAAACAAACCAGATTTTACCTACTACCACACTCACCAGCTTCTTCCAATGACTAGTCCCCTCCCACACCATCTCTACTGTATCAATAACTTCTACCACTTTAGCTGGTGTGGCTAGTGATGACTCCACCTTCATCATAACTTATGACAAACCGAGGAGCCAGCTAATGAGGCTATAAACAGTAAAAGCTATAGGCTCAGATGGAGTCACTTGTAATGTAGTTACAGCCTGTGATAAACAACTTTGTGATTTCATCTGTTATTTGTTCAGTCTATCATTAAGGCTCCTGAAAGTGCCATTGCTGTGGAAAACATCTTGTGTTGTTCTAGTTCTAAAGAATGCTGGTGGCTTTCTGCCTAATGACTACAGATCAGTGACCCTTACATCCCACATCATGAAGACCTTCAAGAGGCTGGTCCTGGACTATATTAGTCCTCATGTGAAAATGTCACTTCAACCCACCACAATTTGCCTGGCAGACACAGATTGTAATGAAATAGGCAATTATCTGTCTGCTCCACAAGACTTGTTTCAATCTGCACAAACCTGGCTACACTGTAAGGCGTGGAATAAGCTCTCCTTAGCGCCCCATGAACCCTCAGACGACACGTCAGACACCTGATACAAGTCCAATATTTGTATTTTTTATTGTAATAATGTGTCCTAAGCACCTCCACTCCACAACACTCCAATAATAAATCAATAATTATACACAATACCAACTCCTCTACTCCTCCCAGCAGCTCTGTCGCACTCCTTCCCAACTCCGGCTCAGGCTGCTGGGGTTACCCATAGTCCCTTTATACCTCTTGACCCGGAAGTGTTTCTGTCTCTCAATCCATGTGACTCTTAACACTTCCGGGTCAGGTGAAAACTCCTTTTCTTCAACCCGGAAGTACGTCATTGCTTCTGTCCCCTCGACTGGGAAGTACTTCCATGTTATAAGGCAAACAGAAGTCCCTGGGCCTCCCTGGGACGTCCCCTGGCAGTCCCCATGGTATCCAGCAGAGCCGTGAAGGGAAACTCCAAGGTCCATGATGCCCTGCTGGAACCCGGGGCATCTCCACGTTGCAGGGAGGGCTCCACCTGGCGGCTTGGGGGTATTGGCCGGGATAAGCTGCCGGCCATAGTCCACAACGGATTATGTATTTTGATTTCTCCAGCACCTTCAATACAAAACAGCTAACCCTTTTAAGGACTATCTGTCCAGTAGACCACAGTTTGTGAGGTTCAAAGACTGTATCTCTGATGTGTATCTGAGTAACACTGGAGCACCACAAGTAACAGTACTATCTCCTTTTCTGTTCACCCTATACACCTCAGACTATAAATATAACACCAGGTCTTGTCACTTGCAGAAATTCTCTGATGGTTCCGCACTAATGAGATATATTGATAAGAGGGATGAGACAGAATATAAGAGTCAGGTGGAGAACTTTGTTTCTTGGTGGATAAAATAATTGTCTGTAATTTAACATCAAGGAACTGGGTATTGACTTTCGCTGCATAAAAAGCCTCTAAGCCCGGTCACTATCCAGGGATGAATACATAGGTGGTGCATTCTTACAAGTAGTTGGAAGTCCTAGACTGGACTGGTCTCATAAAACTGAAGAAATAATATAAGAGAAGACAGAGCAACTCTTGTATTTCTTAGGAGACCACAATCCTAATGTGGGTAGTGACATTGTTACATGTCTACAACACTGTAGGCTCACTTATTCGACACACTTTCAAACAGATGGAGTTAGTAGCAAATGAGAGAATAAATATAAAACTGATGACCATTATGAGCAACGCTTTACATCTTTTCTGTCACACATAATCATTAGGTACTTTTAATTTTAACAAATTATTCAACAGAAGTGTGTCATGAAACGTTACTGGGACCAAATTATACCTAAAGTAATATGCCATTATAATTTCTCACTGTGGCTGCTTTTTTATCTTTAACCAGAAGTTTTATTCTTTTTTTTTTACAGTTTTTATGTATATTTGACAAGTATTGTTTCTGTTGGTTGTAGTTCTTCTTGCAAATGCAAAGAAGATACAAATAAATGATACAAATAAACAACTATTGATCCATTTGTCTTTATCTTTGTGCAGAACAAGTTTTATAGTAGTACAACACCAATGACAATGAGAATATAAACATACAGTACATGGAATGCAACTTCTAATGATACTAATCTTTTAAATCACTCCCTGAATCCACTTGTGCAAAGTGCTAATCATCTTATGTTTCTAATCAGAAGGTAGGATGCTGGAAAAGTGACACTGCAGGACAGGTAAGGACTTTAATTATCCCTGCTTTGCTAAGGAATAGTGTGTGGGTGTTCTGAAAAGAAGGAAGCTATGTGTCAGTAATATTTAAAGCTGGTTGTACCACCCTCTACGGTGCTTTGTGATCCTGAGTTGAACATATGCTGTATCAGGATATAATTGGGCAAGTGAGGAATGACTCTTATGTGCACAGGCAGAAGCTGGTGAACATAGATGGAGAGATCCAAGCCATTGGTGTGCCTACTTGATGAAAGCCAAGTTGTGTTTTGATCACTTCAGGTTGTAAGTAATGGTGTCTCCAAAAAACTAAGAATTACTGACCCACTACATGGTTTCAACTCCCATGCAGATGTAGGTCTGGTCAATCTACTGTTGGATGCCTAGAAACTTTACCAACTCCATGTATAACGTGTTTATTTCTGCAGCTTATAGATTTATTCAAGGAGCTGAATGAAAACTACGTGGACCACTTCTGGGTTTTATTACTTATAGTAACACTGCTTGTTCTCTTAGTTTATATTTCTATATTCGCATATTCCTGGTTTTCACACGGAAAAGAGGGTAGAGGTTTCATGTCAAATCTCTGTAAAATTTTCTAGTAATGTTCCCCACTTTGAAAAATAACTCTGTTTAGTCCTTAGAGAGTTGACCTTGACTGACAGTGATCCCAAGGGAATAACAAGAAACTGATTTAGCTATTTTTTTATTCACTCCTCTGGATTGTGCCATTATTGATAAGAATCTCTCCATTTGATACTATTTATATGCTGCATATACAATGGCATGACCTTAGTAATTTTGTATATCCTGAGCAAGATACAGGGAATTTCATTTCACTGACCTGGTATATATTGTACCAGGAATCTTAGGCATTGAGACAGTTAAATAGGGCTTAGTACTTCTATATGTATTTATCAGAGGAGTACAGATGCCAGAATAGATGTTTCAGTGGCTGAAATAAAGGGTCATTTTCAGGCTAGTGTGCGCTGTAAGATTTTTTTTTTTTTTCACAGAGACTGCTTTATTTTAAATCACATTGGTTTGATTGCAGGGTGGCACGGTGGAGCAGTGGGTAGCGCTGCTGCCTCGCAGTTAGGAGACCCGGGTTCGCTTCCCGGGTCCTCCATGCACGGAGTTTGCATGTTCTCCCCGTGTCTGCGTGGGTCTCCTCCAGGTGCTCTGGTTTCCTCCCACAGTCCAAAGACATGCAGGTTAGGTGCATTGGCGATCCTAAATTGTCCCAAGTGTGTGCTTGGTGTGTGTGTGTGTGCCCTACGGTGGGCTGGCGCCCTGCCCGGGGTTTGTTTCCTGCCTTGCGCCCTGTGTTGGCTGGGATTGGCTCCAGCAGACTCCCGTGACCCTGTAGTTAGGATATAGTGGGTTGGATAATGGATGGATGGTTTGATTGCCTTGTACAATTGTCTAGTATCTTATCCAGATATAATTCCTGCTTTACAAATGTTACTGTAATTATGATGAGGAAGGAAGGATTTTTGGAGAAGAAATACTAGTTTTAATTAATCCATACATTGCAGCGCTGAACAGTCAACATTCATTTTTATTTTAATGCAATCAATTATGTGTTTCATTCTCAGTTTGTTGAGCAACTTATGAAAAAGTACAGCAGAGAATAAATAATGTAGCTCTTGCATACAAGCTGCCAGTCTCTGAAAGGCAGAAATTATTTCTTTGAAACTGTGCGAGATGAAGCATTTACTCCTGGAGTACTGACAGTAAGCTTAACTGAACACCCAGCTAACATGAAACTTTCACATTACTGTAAATAGTGCAAAATTAGCCGCTTGGTCCAGAATCTGTGACATTATGAGAAGTACTGGCTTTGCACCTTTCATTCTATGGATAATCTCTAAAATTAATTATGAGTATGGTTCATGTAAAAAAATTGACATTAGCATAGCAAGTAATAGAAGCTTTGCTAATTAGTAAACGGATGTTGTTCGGTTTTATTTTTGGTGGTTCCTAGCGTTTAACTTTCATTGCTAAGTATGAACAAAGTAAAGTTTATTTTTTAAGATTACCCTTATTTTCAGAAGATTGACGCAGAATTAAATGCCTTGAAGAAAGTAACATACTTCACCTTTACGTTTTACTTGTATATCCAAGAGAGACAGACAAGGGGGTAAGAGTGAGTAACGCTGCTAGAATAGATGTGAATCATCATCTGCATCAGTGGGTGCAATGATTTTTAAGAAACATCTAAAACTGAATTCTTTCTATTCTGTTCTGGGAAAGACAAAATGAAAGATAAATGTCTTGGTTTTTTAAACATATTTCCCCATAAACCTGTATATTTTGGGTTTAAAATATTTTAAACCAAATTATGCACTAGAAACATATTTGCATTCTGTTTCAAGTTCTTACAGTATGTACTTCTTTCACCCTTTTACTTTAACTTCTCTTCCAGTGCTTATGTTTTATCAGAATCATTACTATAAACGCAGCTTAACCCTTAATTCAGTCAATTTTATACTTCAGTGAATTTTAAATTCAAGGGAATCTAAGGTATCTGCATTAAATTCAAAAGTGCAATCATTTACTTGTATGCTGGATCTTAAAAGAAGTGTTTTGTTGTCCAAAAACACTTTAAAGCACCAGTAAAGGTGCAGGGGCATCTTAACAACATAGTTTTTTTTTTAAATAGCATGTTACATACATTACAACTGCATTATTAAAAACCATTCAAAGCTAATTTGAAATTGCTACATTTACATCAGAGACTGAGTTGCTTGCCACATCACTTTCTGGATTTGCAGAAATGACTTCCACCTGACATGTGTCTGCTTTTTTTAAACAAATAATAGTTTCATCCATTCATTTAAGGCTTGATCTGCTTAATGCACTAATGAGGTTCATTATTGAAATTAAACTTAGACACCAAAATATAGTTCTTAGAAAAGACAAAAATCATACAAGAAAACAAGAAACAGACAAAAGAAAATGCTGCCCTACTGTTTTAAAAAGCATTGGAAAAAATCAAATTCTCACTTAGAGGATCTGTACACAATTTTTTCAAAACCTGGCAGGATCTAATCAATAACATTTTAGAATAAGTATTTAAATTGAGGAAGCACATTATCTCCCCCCCTTTCTTATTCTATTTAGTTTTATTAATTTATCTTTTTACTTATTTTTACTAGTTTAAAGTTTTATTTTGCTGGCCTTTCTCTCTTTCTCATGGGTGGGGGTTGATTTGTTATTGATAAACTTGACTTGCTTGTATGGAATGTTATTTGAGCTTAATAAAATTAATAAAATGCAAAAAAAAGCATTATGCTACTTCAAATAAAGTCTGATGAGGTGTGATCACAGATTACCAATTGCTGTGTTAATTTACCTGTCTGTTCATTTCAGTGTTTTGCAGGCCAGTGTCTATTTGTGTTTTTACACAAAGTGTCATTCAGGCTGTTGTCAAACCAGTTACATTTTCCATACTATTATAAATAAAACAGCATGATTTTTTTTTCAGAATACTTTGTCAGCAAGATGGATCTGCAGTAGCTTGTTCTAAACTGTTGTCTCTGTAGCTTCTTTCTGTTTTTTTGAGCTCAGGTCAGATTAGTGGTGCACATTACACCAGTAGCAATTTTTAAACTGGTTGCAATTTTTGTGTATCATTTTTACTACTGTTGAGTACTTAAGGAAGTTGCCTTTCTTACTTGTCACAGTGCAGCATATCCTGATACAACAGTGAAGACGAAAAAAGAAGGCAAAGATGGATTGGCTGAGGCTGCCCTCACATCCACATGACAAATACAACGAAGGGCTGGTTAGAAAAAAAAGGGTTCAACCTGCTAAAGAGAAATTTGAATGTTCATATGCGATTAAGCTGAGTTTAGCCTACATATCCTGAAATTGATAGTGTGTTTATTTTAGCGATTGAATTTATATAAATTGTGTGTATTTCAGAAAATGCATGCTATAATAATAATAGTGAACGGCAGAATAGAGTGGCAGTAGGGCTCTGACCACCTTTGTTTTATTAATGTTAAAAAATTGTGTTGCTATTGTAGAAGCTGCACTTGCAACAGAACCGGCAAATAAAATTCTGGAGGGGCAGGTGAGACTCTGTGGGTGTATGGTGGAGCTGAAGGAGCTTAAAAAGAGATGAACAGCATGGCAGGTGCAGTGTGACAACAATCTCCTCTGAAGAGAGGCATCTCCTGAGGAACAGTGGGAATTGATCAGGGTCCCTTCAAGGACTATTAAACAGCTGCTGTGGGTCAGTTCTTTCTCCACTGTACCTCAGGTTGTTACATTATATTTTGTATGCTTTATGACATTATGACACAGCATTACATTTACTTGTCGTCAAAACTTAAACCTTTTATATTTTGAAGGGGTCAGTTTAAACTCAGGTGTGGTTATCACACTATCAATTAATGTGATATCTGTGAACTGCTCATATATTCATTTTACAAACTTTGAGCATCTAAAATAAAACAGAGATGTGAAAAATGAAGTAGATTTAGCATTTTGCAAGAAACCAGGATAGAATTGAAGGTGTAAAGGTCAAGTGACCATAAGATTATACAGTTCTCAGTGTTTTGGAAGAGTGTGGATGCAAAGACTAAAACTGTCAAGTTTAACTTTGACGGGGCACATTTTGAGCTTTTTGCAGCAAAGTCTGAAAGGGATAAACTGGGATAAACTTAAGTGTGGATCCAGTCAAAGACCAGTGAAACAGGTTTAAAAACATTTTACAAATAATGGAAGATAGGTATATACCTAAATTTGGAATTAGCAGGAAATTAAAAAAAATATGCAGTGGGTTAACAGAGAGTTGAAAAAGAGATGCAGAAGAAAAGAAAGAAAAAAAACAGCTGTATAAGATGAATAACACCAAGGAGAATCGTAGGGCAACCATTAAGGAGGATATTAGGAAGGCTAAAAGGCAGTTAGAGAGGAACATAGCAGATATTAAAAAAGATAACTCTGAGATTCTTTCAGTATTTTAGTAGTAAAAGAACAGTCTAGAAGGAGGTGAAGTGTATCAGGAATAGTAAAGGGGAATTAAAAAAACTACAATGAAATTGCAAATGCTGTAAACTCACATTTTTTGAAGTCTTCATATGTGAGGAAGTAGGTTAAAGGGATTACTAAGGAGGTACTGAGTGATTTGGAAATTGTAGAATGATTTGTAGAAACTCAGATGATTCTGCACTTATGGAGTGTATTGATAAAAGACAGAGTATGTAAGTCAAGTGGAGAAATTTGCCTCTAGGTGCAAAGCAAATTATCTGCATATTAACATCAGCAAAAATAAGGAACTGGTATTGACTTTCATCACACCAGACAGTCTCTATCTGCAGTCACTATTCAGGGAGTGGATATAGAAGTGGTCTATTCCTACAAGTACTTGGGGGTCCACATTAATAACAGGTTGGACTGGTCTTGGAATACAGAAGAACTATCTAAGGAAGGGCACAGCAGGTTCTTTTTCCTTAGGGGACTACGCTTCCTTTAATGTGGGAAGTGACATCCTTTGCATCTTCTATAACTGTGATGGCCAATGTGATTTTCTACGCTGTGGTGTGCTGGGCTGGTAACATCACTTCAAGAGAGGCCCACCAAATCAACAAGCAAATTAAAAGGGCAGACTCAGTTATAGGACACACTCTGGATCCCCTGGTGGTAGTAGTGAAGGAGAGAGTTAAATCAAAACTGAATGTCATTGTGAACAATGCTGCCCATCCTCTCCCTGACACACTAACACAGTACTTTCAACCAACAAATTATTGAGCAGGGCGGCACGGTGGCGCAGTGGGTAGCGCTGCTGCCTCGCAGTTGGGAGATCTGGGGACCTGGGTTCGATTCCCGGGTCCTCCCTGCGTGGAGTTTGCATGTTCTCCCCGTGTCTGCGTGGGTTTCCTCCGGGCGCTCCGGTTTCCTCCCACGGTCCAAAGACATGCAGGTTAGGTGGATTGGCGAGTCTAAATTGGCCCTAGTGTGTGCTTGGTGTGTGGGTGTGTTTGTGTGTGTCCTGCGGTAGGTTGGCACCCTGCCCAGGATTGGTTCCCTGCCTTGTGCCCTGTGTTGGCTGGGATTGGCTCCAGCAGACCCCCGTGACCCTGTGTTCGGATTCAGCGGGTTGGAAAATGGATGGATGGATGAATTATTGAGCAGACATGTGTCAGGGAAGGCTACTGGGGCTCCTTTATACCAAAAGCAATATGTCTGCATAATGCCTCACTTTGACTGTGACAGCCAAGTCAGAAGTTTTCTTTTTTTTGTTTAAATCTTCCTTTTTAGTCATTCTGGTATGTATTGTATTTAGTGTTTGTTTGTTTATTTATTTATTTAAAATAATGTATATATTTTTTCTTTTTTTTTTAAACTAAATTTCCCCCTAGGGAAAAATAGCTATCTATCTATCTGGAGCATATACAGTAAAGAGTCCTGTTTGAAGGGCAGTGTTTTCAAGTGTCACATTCATTCGAAGGGTGCAGTGTTTTCACTTTTTTAAGGTAATGTGCATAAGTATTTAATAGAATAGATTTCGCTAACAACATAGGTTTAAAATATTTGTTAGATTATTGGAATTACACTTTATATTTGAATATTTTTTTACATTGACAGTTTTCTTAAAAGTATTACATTGCAAATATAATTAGAATAAAATTTTAATTAATTTCTTTTTATGTCTATATTTTTATTTATTAAACTGGATTGTGAGGTTTCTGAACTCTTTTGACCACTTCCCCCTCATGGGATGACACGCCGAAGCGCAGCTGACACGTCTATGGAGGGCTGATTGTCTGTCACTAAGGCAACCGCAGTTTCGTAGAGCAGCAGTATAACTCCATGGAAACAAATACGCGCTGATCGCAACCGCAGTTGCGCTATAAGCACCTGTCACCGATGGGTGGTTCAAACATTATAAAGGCAGGGAATGGTATAACTTGGCCAATGACGTGGCCCCGACCCTGCCTGTTTGCTGTATCTGTGTATGGCAGAGTGGTAGATCCCATTGCAATAAATGACTGTGCTGTTCCTGTTTCAAGTAGAATAAAGCTGGCTTTGCTAAAGTACTGAGACTTAAGCTCATGTTTTGGGGTGTAAGACAGGGACTCACACGTCACAGGATATACATTGTGAATGATAATATATTTAAATATATGAGTTCATGGGCTGGAGGTTTCCCAAAGTTCAATCTTTCTACATTGTTGTGTGCTTCTCACTTTTTGTCTATGTTTAACCTCAGAAATTCTGTATATGTTTATAATATTTCACAATAAAAGAAGTAACTAAAGTATTAATTTAATCTTAAATTTATTTACAGTGAGATGTTATCTTTTATCCTGGCACTGTATTCTGGGGAAATGCACACCAAAGTTGGCTGGTTCATTGAGAGGCATTGTGAGTTTAGGCAATGAACTGTAAGACTTGATAGGATAGTGTTTAATATTAGAGCTACAGAAATTAGAAATGAAGCCTAAGATTGGCCAGTCATGTCCATAAGCCACGGATGAAGCCAGAATTGGAACAGTATTTACAAAACCATCCCATTTGTTAGTGTCCATCAAACTACATGGTGTAAAGGACGAATCAATCATTGACATTGGCAGCACTTTCTGTCCTTAGTCCTTGACATCTTAGAGTCTTTGCACTATGTGAGGGTTTTTTTTCTTATTGATGGATCTGCACACAAGGTATTTACAGTTATGCATAAGAGACGACAATGTGCATATAATGGTGATGAGGACACTAAATGTTCTGTTCCATTTCAGGGTAACCTCCTTTGGCCTAAAGCAAAGCTAGGCCAGGTTTCAACAGTTGTTTTAGCAGGTTTTATTTTAAGGGATTATTCATGAAAATCCGCTTGATTTATATTGACAATTTCTTTGACTTCTCCATAGATGAGTAACAACATATGCAGGATCTAAAGACTTCTTTCTGGTGGTTACATCATGTAAAATCAATCCTAAAGAATATGAAATATTGGTTGATGCTACCCAAGTTAACCTTTCAGAGACATGACAGGTTCAACAGAGAAGAGGAGGTCAAACCAGAAAAGACTGCCTCCAAATGTGAGGCACAGGATTGGGATGTCTAACCTTCAACCAAAAAAAAAAGATACAGCCATGTATAGCTAATGGAACATCTGGAGTCCTTATGTGAAGCACTAGCTATCTAGCCCTGTTCCAAAGTTAAGGCTTTCACTGATCCCTGTAGTAATCCAAAGGCAAAGCCACTCAAGTGTCAGATTTCAAGTGGGTTTACACTTGGGAGGACTTACAGTTAGGAAGACAAACATGGGCAATATATTGACTAGCAGGAGGAAGAAAGGCCAGAGAAAATGGCAGAGAGGTATGCAAGATGAGACAGGAGTGCTTATTGTTTTACTGAGTTAACAAAGATGAGATTGAAAGAGGAGATTGTTTAGGAAGGTATAGAAGTCATTGCTTTTAGTTGTTTTTCTCTTTTTATTTTGACATATTGCTATTGCAGTGTGTAAACGTTTATCTCTCAGATTTTTGAGAAATTAATAAAAACACCCATGATACTATCTTTGGCCTCCTTAGAAGTAATTCTGGGTTTGAAAGAAGCTTAGAAGTCCTTAATTTTCCACTATCTGTTTATATAAAGTGTCACAGGAGGCTGGGGGACAGACCCAGCCGGGACATCTGGAAGGATCGGGAGGTAGCGTTTACATCCTCCGGGCCACGAGGGGACAACCGTCCTGGATCTGGAGAGGACCACGGGAATGGAGTAAGGAGGCTCAAGCCTGTTGGGGCCCGTGGCCACCGCCAGGGGGCGCCACAAGCCTCATGGAGCCCGGGAAACATTCACTTCCGCCACACCTGGGAAGATGGAAGAAGAGCCTTCCAGGGGTGCCCGGAGTGCTTCCGGGTGCAAGAGCAGCACTTCCGCCACACCAGGAAGTGCTGCCGGAAGAGTGTCATTGAGCACCTGGAGCACGTCCGGGTGAACATAAAAGGGGAGCTAGAGTCGAGAATGGGAGCAGGACGAACCTCCCGTGGAGAAAGGAAAGGCAGTCCAAGGACATTGGGAAGAGGCCTGTGTTGGAGGTGGTTAGTGCTGATAACAAAGGTGTAAATCAGAGTTGCACTGACATGTCTCCAGAGGCTCCTGTGCAGACCTCTTGAGCCAGAAAGCACATAATTGTCTCAAGCAAGGACAACAACCCACAATTTTAAAGGATGACTTTAATCCAATCAAGCGAAGGTTCAACCTTCCTTTAAAACCACATACACCCTATCTCACAAGTAAGTGAAAAGAAGAAAAGAGACAATTGAATGGCAAGGTATGAGAAGTTCAGGGATTCTCTCAGGGAGGGGGGGGAAACTCTCCAAAATGATTTTCTGAATCTTGGTCTCTGAAGCCAAAGAAATTACAAGCCACTCTCTCCACGAGGTGCTGAAAAGATTAAATTCTTTTCTTTTTATGAACATAAAGCTGAGACACAGTCTGTCAAGCCAAAGTTGTGTGCCAGTAGTCTGACAAGACTTGGAAGCCTTTACATCAATTAGGGAATGTCAGTATCTAAACTCAGAATGAATAATGCCTTTTTCCTGTGAAGTGGCAAATACAACAGAAGGCAAGCTGAGGAAGCAGCAGCACAACACTGTCAAGGATCATGAAGCAAAGAGAAAGTGTGTACTCCGTTACATGAGGAATCTTCCTTTTGAATCCAAAGCAACAACTTCACGCAACCACGGACATCACCCATATAGTCTTGGTATTGTAAAACTATGTATCTATACCAAGATAAAACAGAACGCTAAATAACCAGTAAACAGTCAGCCTTTATGTTTAATGTCTATTTGTCTAGTGTGTCTGTATCCAGTCTTGTAGGTCAATAGATATATGCATTTATTATACTTCTATAATCTTTGTGTTTATCAATAAATTGTATTATTCTGTTTCTAAATGCAAGTGTGTTTCAGTTAACTTGACAAAAGTCTAAAGGCCAGAGACCCACCTCCTACAACAGAGAGAAGTCAGGTAAATAAAGTAGGAGCCTTGCTGAATTATTGCATTAACTAATGATATTGCTGAAGGCAAAACTGATAATTAGCCAAGTTAAAAATTTCTTTTTCAAATTCCACATTATTATGGCATCCTCCTGCGTGGCAGTCTTATTGATTATTAATCAATCAAAAATTCCTACAGTATTTACTTGTAAGTGTATGTTTCACATATAAGTATACACCATTCTACAAAGGGTACAGATCTGAGTCAATATTAATACATTTCGCATAAGAATGAAAATAAGAATTGGCATCCTTTAAATGAATGCTAATAAAACAATGAAAAAAACATTTAGATTACTCGTAACTTCTTGGATAAAAAAGAAAGCATTCCAGAAAATGTTAGTACACAAAATAGTCAAATAAAAAGAAAAAATGAAATTCCTCAGACAGCCCAAATACAAACAAAAACCCTAAATTAAAAATCGTGTTTCCAAACTGTACAATTTCACCTTCAATAAACTTGAATAATAAACACAGATTTATAAATACAGAGGCAGAATTTGTAATCTGTTTGAAGAAGGCTGGCTGTATTATTTTTTCTGATTGTTCCCAAACAATTTGTATTAGTAGAAGCGGAGGAGCAGGTGTAAAAAAAGCATTTCTAATCTTATGAAACCATATTGTACGAAAAATATTTGGGAGGAAATGTAGCCAGAAAACATTGCCATTTTGCTCATTGTTATGAGCTTCTTTTGCCTATTATTAGATGACCTTAGCACATTGTTTTTTCTCATGTTCACTTGGAAAAGAAAAAAAATCACTTTTTATGTACAAGGAGCCATGTTGGGTGGGAGAATATGTTTTATTTTCTCCTCTATGTAACAAAGTAATTTCTATTGACATTTTGTTAAAATCTACTTCCACTTACTTGAGCCCAGGATTTACTGTATTTCTAGTGTGCTTCTAATATTCAAATGTGCACGGCTTTTAAATTATTCTTTCAAATAAAAGTATTACTTTCCACCATTTCACTCTATTTCTTTCCAGGCAAGACAGAATAGTGAAAGAAAGAATGGCAGAAATACTGCTAATGATTAGTGACAAAGGTTCCACAGAGAAGCAGGTCTTCGGGTTACTTAAGTGTTATTAACCTTCAGCAGCTTAGGCAGACATTTAGTTCTAGGGTGGGATTAATTTCTGATTATAAGGAGGCTACTATATCAATAACTAGAACATCTCTTTATAACAACCTGGCCCTTCAAGAAAGATGGACCCCAAACTCACTGGAGAAGATCATTTGTTTTGTCAACAGTAAGGCAACAAAACAATCTTTTTGGCTATCTAAAGTATTACATTAAATTCCAGACTTACATTATGCAATATAGAATTTTAGTGCCATTTACATGCATAATCCTTACATAGGGACAACTCAAAAACTTACTGCTTGGTAGTCATTCAAAATCGGTTACAGTACAAATTAAATTTGTAGCTAACATGCCAAGAGCTTTGCTCCTCAGGCATACAGTAAGTGCTGGGCCTCCCCACTCCTTCTCTTT
>NC_041407.2:51933173-52150673 GCF_900747795.2 Erpetoichthys calabaricus
CTATGAACTTAATTTAAACTTTAGGTTTACACGGTGCTTTCTTTCCGAAGTACCTGCACTCATGAATATGTCTGTATGCGTCAGTTGCTCAAATCCCCGCGCTTCGCACCGGCGAAGTACTGCTTTTAAATTTTTATTAAGAGGAAAAGAAAACCTTTTAAAATTGAGGGAAAATATACCAATAACAGTTTGTTAAGGATCTGTTTTTTTGTGAAGCTGTGTTCACTCGAGTGATCACTTCGAGATGACTTGCTGGCTAACCATAAGCGTTACCTGGTAGGTAACCACCCATACAATCAGATTGTGAATCAGACTACGAATGCCGTGAATGTAATTACCCCAATCTACATGCTGTCAAATAAACGAACCACACGCCGTGGCACAATTTTAGGGGCTTAGCCTCTAGCGCTGACGTCTGAGGTTCGATTCCCGTAAGGGAGTGAAGTAGCGCTGCTTTTAAAGTCCTGCTTTTAAATTTTTATTAAGAAGAAAAGAAAACCTTTTTAAATTAAGTCTTAAAAAGAACTGTAAAGATATTGACAATAAGCTACGCAAACCCACCAAGACATGCAATCGTTTAAATCAAAGCGCGAGTCGAAAAACACCATCCCATAATATTAGTTAACGATTAACACATTTCTATATGTATTGTAAGCATACAATACAACTGATAATATGTTGCGCTTATTTATCTGGTGTACTGACATTTTTGCGCGTTTAACGGCTGAAATCTAACGTGGTTTGTGCCCTTCAGAATGAAAAGAGTTTGCATTTACCTTTTTAATAAAAGGCGAGCTTTTAAGCCTGAGAAATCACCCCGTAAATGCACATGTTTAATTGCACATGTGTTAATATGTATGCTTACACAGTATTAAAAGACACTCAACAAGTACACAGTATTAAAAGACAGTCAACAATTAACGTTATTTACCTTCGTTCCCGCGTTTGACTTGTACTGTAAATCTCTTCCTCGTTTTCAGTTCACGTGATTACGTAGGAGGCGTAATACGTGATGACGCGATACTTGACTCCGCCTCCTCCATTAGAGTATGTGGACAAAAAACAGGTTCCAGTTATGACCATTACACGTAGAATTTCGAAATGAAACCTGCCTAACTTTTGTAAGTAAGCTGTAAGGAATGAGCCTGCCAAATTTCAGCCTTCTACCTACACGGGAAGTTGGAGAATTAGTGATGAATGAATCAGTCAAACAGGTTCCAGTTATGACCATTACGCGTAGAATTTCGAAATAAAACCTGCCTAACTTTTGTAAGTAAGCTGTAAGGAATGAGCCTGCCAAATTTCAGACTTCTACCTACACGGGAAGTTGGAGAATTAGTGATGAGTGAGTCAGTCAAACAGGTTCCAGTTATGACCATTACGCGTAGAATTTTGAAATAAAACCTGCCTAACTTTTGTAAGTAAGCTGTAAGGAATGAGCCTGCCAAATTTCAGACTTCTACCTACACGGGAAGTTGTAGAATTAGTGATGAGTGAGTCAGTCAAACAGGTTCCAGTTATGACCATTACGCGTAGAATTTCGAAATAAAACCTGCCTAACTTTTGTAAGTAAGCTGTAAGGAATGAGCCTGCGAAATTTCAGACTTCTACCTACACGGGAAGTTGGAGAATTAGTGATGAGTGAGTCAGTCAAACAGGTTCCAGTTATGACCATTACGCGTAGAATTTCGAAATAAAATCTGCCTAACTTTTGTAAGTAAGCTGTAAGGAATGAGCCTGCCAAATTTCAGACTTCTACCTACACGGGAAGTTGGAGAATTAGTGATGAATGAGTCAGTCAAACAGGTTCCAGTTATGACCATTACACGTAGAATTTCGAAATAAAACCTGCCTAACTTTTGTAAGTAAGCTGTAAGGAATGAGCCTGCCAAATTTCAGACTTCTACCTATACGGGAAGTTGGAGAATTAGTGATGAGTGAGTCAGTCAAACAGGTTCCAGTTATGACCATTACGCGTAGAATTTCGAAATAAAACCTGCCTAACTTTTGTAAGTAAGCTGTAAGGAATGAGCCTACCAAATTTCAGACTTCTACCTACACGGGAAGTTGGAGAATTAGTGATGAGTGTGTCAGTCAGTCAGTCAGTGAGTCAGTGAGGGCTTTGCCTTTTATTACTATAGATTATGTATGCTAATGTAATACTGACTAAGTTTCCATGTGTGACTGTGTCCTAGAATGGCTAAAATGCGATTTTACCATCATGGACAGTAATCTCTCCATTATAGTTAGGCAGTCTGTTTGTGTTACTTTGAATATGCAGCTAAATACTGTCTACTGCTACCAAAATCTTTTAAAGGAATGGAACAAAAACATGTTGTCAGTGTTAGGCACAAAATGAATAGATGTCCACTGTGGGGAAAATGAACGTTTTGCAGTATTGATTGTGTGTATATATTCATATAGTTAATGTGGTATTTTCAGTATAATGTTCATCATATCGTGTGACTATACTCTTGTGACATCAAGACATGTCAGCTATCTTGAGTATAAATCTTGGGCATAACTTAAGCATAGTTACTATGACTTCTCACATGACTCATGTTTAAACATACTGTATAAAGACAGGTGTATTCAAAGAAGTTAATAAGAAGCCAGAATGATAATTTTAAAGGTGATTGATGGAAGGTGAATAGCTGTCCTGGAATGACACCTTAGGTGTTATTTCAAGAGTAACAGAAATTTGTTTAAGTATGGTCAACCATGACTGCCGTGTGTTTATTTTGTGTAATGTAGCTCAGTGTGTAGATGCATAAAACAAAGAGTTTTGGATTTCTTGGGGTTGTTCTTCTACTTCTTTCCAAGTGGTCAAGAACTGGAAAGCCTGCCACTAGTAACCTTCTCTTAACAATTAAGGATTACTTCTTCTTCTTCTTTTTATATTTCTTAATAATGTAACGGAACATTTTCAAACCCAAACATTTTATATTTTCAGTTTTTGAAAAGAAAACAAAAAATGAATCTTTTAAGTATGCATAATAACAGCTAATTTTGTTTCACATAAAATGTATTTTAATTATTGGTTTCATTATTGTTATTAACTTATTTGGCTAATGCCTTTGTCCAAGGCGACTCACAATACTTGAGATAGAACTGGTTACATTTCATTTGATTTTGCTCATGGTCACACAGTGTCAGTAGTGGGATTAGAACCCACAACCTTACTGTTTCAAGTACAAAGCCTGCCAGCAATTCAAATAACTGCAAAGGTCAGAGTCACATATTCTCATTACTCATTTATATCTTCATTAAATGTCTGTCATAACTGCTGCAGAAAACAGCAAATGCCAAGGAAGGAATAATGTATGCAGCAAGTAAGTAATATAAGTACTTCTCACAAATGCTTCATTGGTTCAAGTACATACAGTATTAGTCTGACAGCTTTCAGCTGCTCATGTGTGGCATAGAATAAACTTGACATTCAAAATGAGGCAGAAACGATGCAAAACTGAATACAATTTACATTTCCTACAAATTATGCAACTAGTTTAATTAGCTGCTTGAAGAATGAGGTGGAAGTTTCCTGAAGTAACTAATTTCATGCCTTAGTGAAAGCAGTTTTAAAAATGAATCTCCTGTTGCCTATTGTGCCACTTAGTAGAATTTATTTAAAGAATAAGTCTGTCAGTTTTATTTTAGCCTGGAAAATTGATTTTTATGGACAGATCTTTCCATTCTCAACAGTAGTCTTCTGGTGACATGAATTGTTTACCACTAATGCCTATTGTATTTTCAAATAGTATCTCCATGTGGCCAATGCAAATTCTTTGTGGTATTGAAAGCTCAGACTAGAAGCTGTGCATTTAAAATTAGGTATGAATTGTACATAAACCTCTTTACTAACTGTAGTTGGTATTTTTATGTTTATAAGTGACCTTACAGATTAGTCCACAGAACCCTATTATTGTATTTGTGTCATTTCCTATCATATCTATTAGCATTTACAATTTTTGAAATAGTGGTACAAAACTTTACAATTAAATAAAGTAAATATTCAGCTCAAAATTAATTAATTCCCTTTCAATTTGCAATATAAATTGATATAGATTTATCATCAGGTATTTTTTCATTTGAGCAGATTATAATCACTTTGCCAGCTTTTGTTTTGGCATGTTGGAGAACAAAGCTGTTCAAAGCTGATCCTCCGGCTAGGATGTTCTCATAGAGCGCAAACGTGAATATCGGCAGAGTTTCTTTGCAGCCTTTATCGATTTTCGCAAATCATTCAACTCAGTTGATCAAGCTTCCCTGTGGGACATCCTGAGGGTTCGTGGGATCCTCTCGAGGTTGCTGGATATCATGGCTGGCCTGTACACTGGTACTGTGAGTGCTGTTCAGAGTGGAGGCAGGACCTCTGTGTTTTTCCCAGTTGATTCTGGGGTTCTTCAGGGGTGTGTTCTTGCTCTTACTCTGTTCAATGCTTGTATGGACTGGGTGTTGGGCAAGGTCGTGGGGCCCAGCGGTTGTGGGGCATCTGTTGGTGAAGAAGGATTCACTGATCTTGACTTTGCTGACGATGCTGTGATCTTCGCAGAATCAATGAAGGCTCTGATTGGGGCGCTCGAGAGACTGAGTGAGGAGTCTGAGTGTCTGGGCTTGCAAGTGTCCTGGATAAAAACCAAGATCCAGGCCTTTAATGACCTCTTGGGCACAGCCATCAGCAGTGTGTCTGTTTGCGGAGAGAGTGTTGACCTTGTTGAGAGGTTTACCTACCTTGGCAGTGACATTCATGTCTCTGGTGACTCTTCCTATGAAGTCAGTAGATGGATTGGGAGAGCATGGGGGGTCATGAGGTCGCTGGAAAGGGGTGTGTGGCACTCTTGATATCTATGCAAAACGACAAAGGTCCAAGTCTTTAGAGTCCTGGTGCTTCCTGTCTTACTATATGGTTGTGAGACATGGACGCTATCCAGTGACCTGAGACGAAGACTGGACTCCTTTGGTACTGTGTCTCTCCGGAAAATCCTTGGGTACCGTTGGTTTGACTTTGTGTCGAAAGAGTGGTTGCTCATGGAGTCCCGAATGAGGCACATTACCTGCATTGTGAGGTAGTGTCAGTTACGGCACTACGGCCATGTGGCGCGTTTCCCTGAGGGTGTTCCGGCTCATAAGATTCTCATTGTTGGGGACCCAAGTGGCTGAACCAGGCCAAGGGGTCGCCCATGTAACACCTGGCTGCGGCAGATACAGGGTCATTTCTGGAGGGTAGGACTGGACCGCGTGTCTGCCTGGGGGGTTGCCAACCAGGATCCCGAGCTGTTTCAACATGTAGTGGGTGCGGTAACGCACTGTACCAGTGCATGCTCCCCAAATTGACTTGAGAACAAAATCTTCTTGCTCTTCTACTTTTAAACACAATTCTGTGTTATAAATACTTCCATTCATCTGTTTTATGTAACCAGTTTAACTATTACATTGTCCCTCACCCAGGAATCAGCTGGTCATCATGTTCAGAATAAATACACTGTATTATCTTCAGCAGACTTCACAAAATGAAAAAAAAAAAGGCTCACAGACCTCGAGTATTAATGTACTAAATTTTTAAACTAGTCAGAGACTGCATTCCATGCTCAAAAATCTTTCCATCTGAAAGTAATAGGTTTGCACATTTTGTACGTTGAATACTTCATACTTTGCCTCTTTTGTTTCACCTTTTCCAGACTTAGGAGCTAATGGGCAATCCCATGTGTCATCTGTTATTGTTTCTACTTATGTAAGTCCATCTTGAGAACTCTTGAGGCTTTTAAGATCTTTCCCTTTACTTACATTTAGAGTTATGTCCAATATTTCATGAGCATCCTGCCAGGCTATCCACCAGGTTGTCTGGGATTTTTTTTTGTCTTCAACCATTTCCCAGATCTTTGCAAGCTTTTTTGTTTATCTTTATTTGATATTAGTTTCCCCTCTTAAATATTGTTGACCAAGTCCTTCCAATTCCACCACACCCCTTGTTCCACATCTGTGAATGCACACTCTTTAATACATAAAATTTGTTCTTGTAAATTTGGGGTGTTTAAATTCATATGTAATTTGTCTGTTTTATATACTGTAGTCCAAATTTTCTTAATTAGGTGCTATGTAAATAAAATTGTTATTATTATTAAATTAACTCCCGACATATGGTGTGCCAATTCTGCTACCATAGCTTTTCCTCTCTGTATTAGATTTACATAAATGGCTGCATATTTTAATGTTTAAAAACTGTAAAACCTTTTTCTCCTTTCTTTTTTTAATTTCTTGATTGTATCTCTAGCCAATTTTTTATGTTGTTCCCCTAAAAAATGCAAGAATCGTGAGAAATTCTGAAAGTGAATGACCTAACGTTATAGTTATAGTCTAAGGTATACAGAGTAAAGAGAAAATGAGACAGGACTGTTCCTTGTGGTGCTCCAGTGTTTTGCTCACATCCATATCAGAAACACAATCCTTAAGTCTCACAAGTTGCGGTCTGTCCGACAGACCGTCCATTATCCAGGAGACCAAAGGCTTATCCACCTGCATATCTGGCTGGATGGTATTAAAGGTGCCGGAAAAATCAAAAAACACAATCCTCACAGTGCTGCCAGTTTTGTCCAGGTAAGAATAAGCCTCGTGGAGCAGATAGATAACTGCAGTCTCCTCTCCAATCTTTGTCAGATAGGTAAACTGTAATGGATCCAGGTAGGCTACCACAAGAGGACTCATATAGTCCAGAACCATTCTCTCAAAGGTCTTCATGATGTGAGACATAAGTGCCACTGGTCTGTAGTCATTAGGTGAAGAGGCACCGGTCTAATTTGGAACAGGAACAATGCAGGATGTTTCCCACAACAGTGTCACATTCTTAACCCTTATTGATAGGCTGAACAGGTGACAGAGGACTCCACAAAGCTGATCACCAGAAGCCTTAAGAACTGGAGGTCTGACTCCATCTAGTCCTGCTGCTTTTCCTGTGTGTAACTTCCTCAATTGTCATCTTACTTGGTCTACAGTTATGGACAGTTCACACTAATGGTCAGAGGTAGACTCATCAGTGGGCATTTCAGTTGACGTGGTAGGAGTTGTTGATGTAGTAGGGATCATGTGGGGAGATTGGACAAAATAAGGTGGTAGTATAAGGTAAAATCTATTAAAAAATTGGTTCAGGGTGTTAGCTTTGTCCACATCCCCTTTTAGCACCTGAGCCCTGGATTGCTGGATTCCAGTAATTATATCCAGTAATTTCCTGAGATTCTTCATGTTATTCTGATTGAGGTTGATATCTATTTTAGCTTTGTAAGCTTCCTTTTCTTCACTCAAATACTTCTTTAGCACACACTGTACGTCCTTCAAAGCCACTTTGTTACCTCATTGAAAAACTCTCTTTTTCAGGAGACCTTTTAGCTTCTTAGTAATCCAGAACTGTTGGTTGGAAAGCAATGCACTATCTTTGTGGGTACCACAGTGTCGACGCAGAAGTTAATATAGAAGTTAATATATAATAACAGAAGTCTGTGATGCAACAACAGAGTCCTTCAATATTGTCCCCATTTGACTCACACATCATTTCCCAGTCTGTTATTTGGAAGCAGTCATTCAGAACCATTTCAACCTCCAGGCTACACTTCCTCACAATTCTGGTGGTAACAGGTTGCCATCTAATAACACTATAGCTGGCAATAAGATGAATCAGGTTGTGTTCAGATTTGCCTGAAGGAGCAAGTAGATTACAAGCAATTTGAATACAGCAGGCCCAGCTTGTTATTTCCTTGAGGAACTGGTCACAAACTGATAGAAAGTCACCACATACTGCAGGGTAAGAGTGAGTCATCATTAAAATGTTAGTTACAGAATGAATCATTTCCGATTGAGGTCCCCATTTGCAGAGAGAGGAATATAAACGTTAATAAGGATTATGTAATTTATCTGCATGGGCAATTAATGTGGATGAATTCCAACAGCCAGAATTTCAATGTCTGAATTACAAACTGTAGTTTTAACTGTAATATGTTCCCTCTTACACCATTCCTCATTCACATTGACGACCAGTCCTCTTCCTATCTTTTTTCTACACCGCACTGGGTCTCTGTCTCTCAAATAAAATGAAATCCAAACAGTGTCATGTAGATCAGGTTTAATCAAGCTCTCCACAAAGCACAAAATGACACTGTACTTGTATGTTCCATGATCTGCTATAAGCATAGATAGCTCATCCTTCTTATTTGACATCAATCAAACTTTTTCCATTGTAATAGATGGTGGACCAGTTCTAAAACCTTTTGACCTTGCTTTTACAGTTGTGCTGGAACATTACCATCTCTGTCTGTAAACAAACAGCTTCTGCGGTAAAGTGTAACTGAGCTGCTTAGGCGCTTGCAGTTTGCAGTTGCAGTGCATGTACCTTATTACAGGAGTATTTAATTCACCCACTTTCATTTTCTCAGTGAGTCTTACTGTTTCAGGTGTTGCAGACATAAGGTAGCCTTCAGGTCCTTTCACAACTCAATCCAAGTTTGCAGCTAGTTCAAACTGTAGTCACGACAAGTCGGTGATTGGGTTTGTGTGCATTGCACTTTGTCTATAAATTTAAAATCCATTTAATATCCATTTATCTGATTTCTAGTGGCTACTATCAATGACAAGCCAGAATCCAGATCAATTCTAATTTTAAATAAGAATAGTAACTAATAAATAAGTTCAGAAAAAAAGACAAACAGTGAGAAACACAGAGTTTCTGTAAAAAGGCTGCTGTTTGTACAGTGTCCTCAAGTAAATAAAGGGTTAAGGGGTAAGGGGAGATTTGCACATGTATGAGCCTATGGTGACCTGGATAATGGACTATCTGTATTGAAAACCCCCATTTTTGAGACTCGTGGTCTGTGTTTCTGGTACAGATGTGAGCAACACTGGAGGACCACAAAGAACAGTTCTGTCTCCTTTTCTATGCAGTATGTACACCCCAGACTATAGATATGTCACTTGCACAAATGCACAAATTCTCAGGTGATTCTACACTTCTGGGCATTCTGGGGCGTATTGATAAGGGAGATGAGACAGAGCAGGAGTCAGGTGGAGAACTTTGTTTCTTTGTGCAAAAAGAATTGTCTGCACCTTAACATCAGTAAAACCAAGGAACTAAGAGCTTCATTATCCAGTCCCTATTCAGGGACTGGATGTAGAGGTGGTGCACTCCTACAAGAACTTGGAGGTCCACCTTGAGTTTATGGTTGAGTTTATGGTTGAGTTGCAGAAGTAATGATGGACACTGTTGCCCTTGTTGAGCATTAGTTTAGAATTTTAGTATATTTAAACAAAAGTTTGTAAAAATCCAGTAAATACTGTACATAGCAAAAATGAACTTTTTCTGCTTTTCTCATGACAAGCTCCCACTAAAAAAGCAAGGAAAACTGTGATGTGTGATCAAATATTAAAGAGCAGAAAACTTTTGTGTTCCACGGAAAAAAGAACAAAAGAAGAACAAAAGAATTAGTAGGGAAAGAACAATGAGAAAGGCTTTAGCATTTGTGAGAATGTAAAAAATGAAAATCATAAAATTTTATGAAAAAAAGTATAGACAAGCATATACATTATTCTCTTTGCTTGGGTATGGTGCATCAACAAGAAAACTGGATGGAAACTTATGAAGTCAGGAGCTTTTAAAAGGGATTCAACAGTCTGGCTTTGTGCTTATTAACCTTTTCACCAGAAAAAGGTTCGGTTTGACCTCACACAACATGGTGTTGAAGTTCAGAGGATTGGAATTTGGCAAATAATTGAAAAAGATATTTAGTTATACCTCCACAAAATAAACTAATTTTTAAAAAAAATTGTCACTTGAAATTTTAATTTCTAGCAGCCATTAATAAAAAACAGTTGCTGTCTTACTGAATCCCAACAGTTGAACACAAAAATATGTCTGTCAGTAGTAATATTTTATACAATATCTAAATGCAATAGTATTTATTTTGATAAACTTTAATGAAACAATGCAATACCAAGTTTAAAGTAAGATGAATAACAATACTACTTTTTTAAAATGTAATGTTGCTTTTCTTGTAAATGAACATTTTGTTCCCCATCCTGCTGTATTATTGTTGCAAAGGATTTTCTGGGTAAATTTTTTACATCTTAAATCTACTTTTGTGATGATTTAGTTGTATCTATGAAATATTTAAGTATAATTGGTTTATGACTATTTTCCCGAGTTATAATTATTTAGAATAATTGATACGTAAAACAGAATACATAATGACATGACTGTGTGCATGCATTTTTTCCTTTTTGAAAGATATCAAAAGTATATTTAAAAAAAAACTGTCAATGTTAATAACTGAATAATTTAGCATAAATTTAAAATTAATAGATACATCTGTTGTCAGCAGTGTTCACAGCCATCAGTAAAGCCTTCTAAGCTAACGTTTTGTTTAATGCAAAGTACAAATGTGGTTCATGACGCATTCTACAAAGACGATCAACATATTTTATGTTCAAATACCTCTAAAATTATATATAAATGTTTTACATTTGGGACCTTCTCTATTTACGTGCATAAAAAAAATGTAGTATTTAACACAAATTCATTGTGAGATACTGATGCTACGAATTATTTATAATTACCCTTTCAAGTTATTATTTCTTTTGAAGATTGAGAAAACATACTTTGCTTTTTTCTAACATTGGATCCTACAGAAATGAGAATTAGGTGTTAAATAATTGAAATTGTTAATTGTGACTTTTTAATTGTCCTATCCAAATGAAATCAGGTCACAACAGGTGTAAAATGTCATAATGAATTGCAAATTATATGTAAGAAAATTACAAATAATAATAAATGATTATATCTCTGTTAATAGTAACCTGTCAACAAAGCTACATGTCAGATATTCAGATACACCTCTATGGCAAATACCCATCACAGACATTTTACAAATTCGGACACCTAGTGCAATTGTTTATGTACAGTATATTTACTACAATTAAAGTACAGGCTTGTTAGCGACTTGATTAGCATCATATAGTAAGTCCAAGGCAGGATTTTATGTCACTGTAACCTCTGTCAAAGCTGCAGTATTTTGTACAGTTTATGAAAGTAGAAAACTGTACCACTTTATGTTTATCAATTTCTCCTAAACATGACATTTATTGACAATAGAATACTGAACATATACAGTATACTGTATCTTCAGTATTGTGGACAACAAAACATTTACTTTAAAAGTGCATGAGTGCTGTTATCATTTATTAAACTGTTCACAGTTCTTTTTTTTAATCTTCCATTACTACACTCATTGAACATATTGGCTTGATGAGCACTGATAAAAGCCTGATTGTTATGGAGTGCGCCTACCCCAGAAATGTGTGTGACATTTGCTTATGTACATAAAAAGCTAGAATCATCACTGTCTGTTTGTGAAGAATTTCACATATGGAAGGGACAATGAGAGACTGCTTTAATTGTAATCAACTGAATAAACTCGGGAGAAGTCCTACTGCTGTTCTATTTTCACAAATCATTATTGCACATTTATTCATTTATAAAATTATCTGTTTACTTATTTTTACTAGTTAGAAGTCAAGCAAAATGACACCTTTTATTGGCCAACTAAAAAGATTACAATATGCAAGCTTTCGAGGCAACTCAGGCCCCTTCTTCAGGCAAGATGTAATACAGAAACTGGAGTTCCCTGTGTTTATATAGACACCAGGATAGATACAACATATTTATACATATTTACATATAACTTATTTTTACTAGTTTAAAGTTTTACTCTGCAGGCCTCTCTTTCTCGTGGGTGGGAATTGATTTGTTTCGAACCTAGTTTTGTAAAACTTGACTTGTTTGTATGGAATGTAATTTGATTTTAATACAATCAATAGTATGCAAAAAAAGAAAAAAGATTTCGGCATTTTTGTATGTTAGGTGGGTTCATAAAGTGAGAGAAAAGAAGTAGACTTGATTATTGATTAATGAACCACAATATCATGTCCCCTGTGATTTACTAGTGCTATGACAGTTATCGGTGGTTAGTGCCCTTAACATTAAGATCATGTTAAGGATGTGTACTGCAGGTTGTGATTAGACACAACAGATCAAACACATTTCACCACTGTTTATTGTCTGCTGGAACATTCAGATAGAGCAATTTAATTTTTTAAAATGAACATAAGCCAAGCGCAAAGGCTGTACTATGAATAAAGCATCTTATTGCCATCTGCAGTGATGAATCATAATTATCTTCTTTATTTCTGCCTTCAACACCTAGGAATATTAAAGTAATTGATTCCTTAAGAAAACTGTTTACACAGACTATTAACTTAAAATAATGAAAATGAATAGCTTTTGAAATGTAATACCTAAGAGCTATGAATGGTTGTGCACATCCAAAGGTAAACTTCAGCAAGAGCTTTCAGAAATATATGTGAATTAATTATTTTCTCCATTAGGCTGCTTGCCTGTGCAATTACATGTGCCCTACTGGTAAAGAAAATAAATGCAAGGTGACTTTCCATAAAAGCAAAGTTACAGAAAGATTTTTTTTCATCATGTCTGCCAATGGATAGAGAAAAGTGAAATTGTTTTTTTAGCTTAATGTAAGGGTAAAAGACAAACCAAGCATGTAAGCAAAAGGTGTTTTGTATTTCCCCTCGCTTCCTGAGTCCCACTGACTACACAGAAATACAAAAAAAAACTCTGTTGTAATTGTAAAAAGATATCTTGAATATAAAATTGGACTTTAACTGTACATAATGACAATGTAAAATAGATATCTTTCAAAATTGAACAGAATCATTAACTACAATGGATTACAGCTTTAAATTTACTCTGTGACCCATTTAGGCATTAATTGGCTCTGCAATCTTCTCCTTGTTTTAAGATTTTGATTACAATAATGAAGGTGTCACCATTAATTTCAAAGATGGTAAGCATGGATAGTTTTATTGCATTTTAAAATAGTCAATTATAATATACAGTAGTTTACTACTGAGATCATGCATCCACCCATCTATCTCGCCAGCCTGCTGTTTCTATTTCAAGAGCACGGGCTTCTGGAGTCTATCCCACTATCACTGGGTGTGAAACCAACCTGCTATCTTTAGTGTTGTTTTTTTTTTAATTTTGAATGATTATTTTTCTTATTTTTATGTTTCTGTTAGGAGGAGGAGGTTAGGAGCACACACTGATACAGCACTTTGCTGCACCCACCACATGACAAACCAACTCAGGATCCCAGATTAGGACCCGAGTGCAGCCATGCAATGGGTGACACCTCAGCACCACACTAGTTCTGAAGGAATGGGACCAGTGTGAGTTTTTTTATGGTGACTGGAGTGCCAATTCTGCCACCAACCCCTGAAAAAAATCAATTTTAAATTGTTGTCCAAAGAATCTTGCAAAAAGCTTAGGTCAAGATGAACACACAATTTAAATATACAGTTTTTGTTTTGCCATTTTGCTAGGAAACGGAGATAGGAACATTGCAAAATAGTGAGTAAGACCTACTACAAGTCGCAAAAAGCAGGCCAGGGCCTGCCCAGTTATGGCCTTTACAAGTGGCAAGCCAGACCCCAACTACTACCCACAGGTTTCAGTCTACACAGGCTCAAAACTGAAGAGCTGACCTTAAAGGCTCAAAATTTCACAAATGTTTCAGAAACATATAGAAATGCTTTCTAGAGGGATGATTATCGTAAACCTCTGGCCTGAAAAAGCAAACACAAACAGGGTATCTTTATAAATAATTTATTTAAATATGCAAGAAGAGAGCAAAAACTGGGAAAAAAGGCAAAACGTTAGCTTCAAAAAGGCAACCCAAGACTAACAAATTCAAGTCCACAAACCAGTAATTACAAATTAAAGAACACAAGTAAAAAATCCACAAAACCTGAAAAGCAGGAGAAATCAAAACTTACTACAATGAACTCCTACAACACTCAAAGGCAATCCGAGGGAAGCCGTCTCATCCACCAGGAGTGCGGTCCCTCAGGTGTGACGTTATGGTGGATCCACAATTTAAATCTTCCCTTAAAAAATGTTTCAGCAAGTCTGCTTCCTAACCCTACCCCAATTTTCCTTAAAGATAAAGTTCACAGGTTAGTCATATACTCCTTACAAAAATAAAAACTGTGCGAGGTATTGTTTTAGTAGGTATTCTCTAGGTTAATTACTTCCTTAGAAGGCTGGCTTCCTTCAACATCTGCAATAAGATGCTGCAGATGTTCTATCAAACAGTTGTGGCGAGCGCCCTCTTCTATGCAGTGGTGTGCTGGGGAGGCAGCATTAAGAGGAAAGACGCCTCACGCCTGGACAAACTGGTGAGGAAGGCAGGCTCTATTGTTGGCATAGGGCTGGACAGTTTAACATCTGTGGCAGAGCGAAGGGCGCTCAGCAGGCTCCTATCAATTATGGAAAATCCACTGCATCCACTAAATAGTATCATCTCCAGACAGAAGAGCAGCTTCAGCGACAGACTGCTGTCACTGTCCTGCTCCACTGACAGATTGAAGAGATCGTTCCTCCCCCAAACTATGCGACTCTTTAATTCCACCCGGGGGGGGTAAACGTTAAATATTTAACATTATACATAGTTATTGTCTGTTTTTTCACCTGCATTATTATCATTCTTTAATTTAATATTATTTATTGTATCAGTATGCTGCTGCTGAAGAATGTGAATTTCCCATTGGGATTAATAAAGTATCTATCTATCTATCTATCTATCTATCTATCTATCTATCTATCTATCTATCTATCTATCTATCTATCTATCTATCTATCTATCTGGTGTGCTTGCACTAAACCACAAACCGTGAATGCATGTCACATTGGTTGCTGAGCTAAAATTGCCTCAGAGCTATACACTCTTCTTGTTGTGAAAAGTGGAGTTCCCTTAGGCTTTCTGTTAAGCAAGCAAATGCTGAAGATGTTGCAAGAAAATGTACTTTAAGAAGGAAAACTAAAGTTTTTAAAACATCAAAAATAAATAATACAATTAGCATTGCCTAAAATACCCAAAAACTATAAAGAAATAAAGGTTCTATCAATTCTCTGTTGAGTGGCCATCATCTCAGAGCTGCATCCAAATTTAAATTTGAGAAATCTCCATATTTTTTATGATATCTTTTGCTGAATGTATAAAAAGGCTGCACTGAATTAATGTCTAACTGACTTAAGTTGGTGGGCTGCTGATCTTTTTATTATATAATATACTGTATCCAAAGAAGAAGAAAAAAGGAAAGGCAGTTGGCAGTCTTCAGAATTAAGGACTTTGGAAATGTGTGCGTCTCAATTAGTAATGTGCTTGCTACATGCCACAGGCATTTTAAAAGTTGCTGTATCAACACTTTATTTATGGCAGTCTTTGTTGCTGACCTACATTTCCTCAGGCATACGTCTTTGCAAGTCAGAAAAGTTTCAAGGGATGGGGAAAATGTATCTTTTCCTTGTCTGTTTTCAACATAATTAAACATTAAAAAAATGTTCTCTGTGGGGTTTCTTGAAGACAGCTTGTTACAGCTGTCATATAAGTGAGAAAAAAATGAAATGCTTTACCAGAACACACAGAGAGGTGTTTGTTTTTTCACATTTAGCCATTATAATGTTTAATGTGGTCATAATACAATAATGTTGCTTCGTGGAAATTGTGCCTCTAGTGATTACTGTGTTTTCTGCAAAATCTATGTGCCACAAATGAAAAATATGTTTAGAAAAAAAAAAACAAAACTTCAAAAGCTTCTTATGTTTTTCTAATGAAATATGTATATTGTATATTAAATAAAGGTAAATTGCACTGTCTGTATTAAAATGCACTACAAAAGATGATAAATCAATATGTGTGACTGGGACGATTGCCCTGCCTGATCTGAATCTGAATGTTGAATTGTAACAGGATTTCTCTGCTAGTCATACACAATTCACAAGAGCAGCATGTCCACACACAAGGTTACTCATACAAGTGGCATCAATGCAGCTTGGAAAAGGGGTCAATAATGAATTGTAGTTGTCTCATCTTATCAGGACACTCAGAGTGGTGTCTTGCTTCTAAAGAAGATACAGTATGGCAGTAGATGTTTTTTGCGATATACAGTGTTGTTTTTTACCATCAATAAAATTAAGTCTGACACCTGACGTGAACAGCACATAAGTCTCAAACACTTTTTTAGAGGCAGAGCACAGGGTCAGCTATTTGTACAGCCCCAGTGGAGCAATTGTAGGGTAAGGGCCTTGCTAAGGGCCCTTCGGAGCAGCATTCCTACTGTCACTGCCGGGATTCAAACCGACAACCTTTGTGTTACCAGCCCAGATGCTTTAGCCACAGAACCACCACTCTAAGAGACATGAAGCAGGTGTTATTTTTTTAGAGCAGCTGTGTAAAACAGCAAAGAGTGAAACTAAAAGTGACTCTTTTTATCCTTAACTAGCTGTGTTACCCAGCTTCATCCACAAAACAATGTGTCTAAGTTATGGTGCCATCAGTTAATCAGATGTGTCAGAAGCTAAGAGTATTAGCAAAAGTCAAGCCATTTCCTTCTGTAGATGATTTTGAAAAACTAATTGATGTGTTCGTCAATTCTTGGTTTGACTATTGCAACTCATTATGCAGCAGAGCTAATCAGTCATCCCTTGCTCATCTTCAATTCATCCAGAACATTGATAAGGCTTCTAACAGGCACGAAAAAGCAGAATTACATCACATCAGCCTTAGCTTCTCTTCACTGGCTTACAGTTCGCTACAGGGTTGAGTTTAAAATTTTACTATTTATTTTTAAGTCCCTGAATGGTTTAGCCTGCTTTTATTTTACTGAACTCTTACACCCTTATTCTCCTTCACAGTCACAGTCAAGGTCCTCTGACCAGAAGCTATTGGTCATGCCGAGATCTAGACTTAAGCTTAGAGGGGACCGTGTTTTTGCAGTAGCTGCCCCTAAGTTTTTGAACAATGTACCTTTTTATATTGGGTCAGGACCAACTTTGGTCACTTTTAAATTCCGCCTGAAAGCCTATCTTTTTGCCTTAGCTTTTTAAACTTAAAAAAAAAACAATTTATTTAATTATTTTTGGTTTATTTATTTACTGCATCTGTATATTTATTTGTGTGTTTGCAGAAGCTGTACAGCACTTTGGTCTTCTTCTTTTGTTTTAAATGTACTCTATAAATAAAATTGACTTTACTTACCTTGGCTTTGGACTTCAGACTCTGAGGTTGTAGGTTCAAGTCCTGCTACTGATATTGTGTGTCCATGAGCAAGTCACTTCACATGCCTGTGATCCAACTGAAAAAACTAATGAAATGTGACCAATTGTATCTCAAATGTTATAAGTCACCTTTGGTAAAGGCATCAGTCAAATAATAAGTAGCAATAACATCATTAGATCACTGGAGCTGCTTACTCTTGAACATGCTATACACAATTGCACATGAGTAAGACATTCCTGAATTAGATCATGTTCTTCTTCTTCTAGTGACTTCATTTTAAATGATGGTCAATGCAAAAAACAAATTTACAAAAAAAGTGTATTTTTTCAGTTGAAATGGGTAATCAGTAGGACTAATGTGAAATTTTCAGTATACATTATCATCATTATTAGGTGTTTACATCATTCACTCAGGTTATTTATTTTTGTGTTTTCATCAGTTGCATGTTCAAGCTTGTATTTTTTGGTTTTTGCTATATGTTTTGCACATTTAGGTGACCCGTGTAATAAACTTAATGGTGTTACTTTTGTGGATGTATCCTCTATTGCTGGACGAGAAAGAAAAGAACTGCTGGTACTATGTTTTCGAGGCTTTTTAAATGATTGGTAGTCCAAGTTTAAAGCCTACAGATGTGAATGTATGTATAAAGAATTTTAGAGTGTGGTGAAGAGGGGTGCTGGGGCATCCCCGTTCAAATAAGCAGACGGATATGTAAATAAAAATGATTTTGAAGGTCTGTGTGGGAGTCCCCTTTCAAAGTCTATAGATGTGAATGTATATTACAATGGGACATCTCATGCAGGACCCATTAAGTTTACACCATCTGTCCTCCCTTTCTCCCTGAGGATGCCACATCTGCATCTACATCTCTGTCCCTGCCATTTTGCTTCTGGTGAAGCCACAGCCTCTGGTACTAGTACTGGAGATTTATAGTGCTTGCTTCACATCTTTGTTGAACTTAGCTTTTTTCATTTCATATGTCACTATATAAGAAAAACATGGTTACGTGGATTTTTTTCACTTTTGTGAAGCTGCTTCTTCTTCACTTATTCATAGTGCTGCTGTCAATCACTTCACCTGCATCCCTTGTTTGCATAAAACCTCCTGTTAGTGCCATGCAGAGCATGTTAGTTAATATAACATTAATAAATATTTACAAACAAAAAAATTTAATGAGAAAGAAAAACACGTGTCAGCTAATTTTCTTTTTTCTAGGTCGCCAAATTTCAATCAAATTGGTCAAGGCTTTTTAGAGATTTTGGAGTATTTACTTTTATAGTGTAGGACTATTTTTTACCCCTAAATACAGATATATCGAATTGTGTTTTCTTAGAGGATGCTTACTGACTTAAATGTACTGTCAAATTTCTGCTTTTGAAATAAATGGGAAATAGTCTAATAACCCATGTCCTGCTTACAGAGGAATCGAAAAATTATGCACATCCGAATCTGTTCCTGGGAGAGTTGCAGTCACGGTCCTTACAGATGACACTGCAGTTGTGATCCACTGGACTGGCTACTTTGAGCAAATGTTTAGAGCTGATCCTCCGGTTAGGACATTGAATATCTCTGGGTCCATGGTTCTTGAGGCTGATCCTCCAATTAGCTGTGATCCACATAATCTCACTGAGATTGCACAGGTGGTGAACCAGCTGAGGGTAGTGAAGGCTGCAGGGATCTGTGGTATCCACAGTGAACATCTCCAGGCTGGTGGTAAGCTTGTCCTCCTGGCATTGCAAGCACTATTTCCTTCCATTTGGGAGACTGGTATCATCCCAACTGACTGGTACGTGTCATCCCTGTCTTGAAACAGAACAGTGATCACCTAGATTGCGGCAACTACAGGGGGATAACACTACTCTCGGTACCAGGTAATGTCCTTGCTAGGGTCATTCTCAATAGGATCCGTGATCACTTGCTTACCTACCAGCAACCAGAGCAGTCTGGTTTTACACCTAAGAAGTCTACCATTGACAGCATCCTGACACTGAGAGTTCTCATGGAGCGCAAACACAAATATCGTTATATCATAAGGCATTTGACTCTGTTGGTTGAGCTGCTCTATGTGTATCTTGCTGGATATCATGGCCGGCCTGTACACTGGTACTGCAAGTATTGTGCAGAGTGGAGGCAGAACCTCTGCATTTTTCCCAGTTGATTCTGGGGTTCGTCATGGGTGTGTTCTTGCACCAACTCTGTTTAATGCTTGCACAGACTGGGTGTTGGGCAGAGTAACGGGGTCTAGCGGCTGTGGGGCATCTGTTGGTGAAGAAAGATTCACTGATCTTGACTTTGCTGACGATGCTGTGATCTTTATGGAGTCAATGGAGGCTCGAGAAACTGAGTGAGGAGTTGTGTCTGGGCTTGCAAATGTCCTGGATAAAAACCAAGATCCAGGCCTTTTATGACCTCTTAGGCACATCCACCAGCAGTGTGTCGGTCTGCAGAGAGTGTCAACCTTTTCAAGAAGTTTATTTACCTTGGCAGTGACATTCATGTCTCTGGTGACTCTTCCTTTGAAGTCAGTAGACCAACTGGGAGAGCATGGGGGTCATGAGATCGCTGGAAAGGGGTGTAAGGCGCTCCCAATATATATGCAAAAGGATGAAGGTCCAAGTGTTTAGAGTCCTGGAGCTTCCTGTCTCGCTATATGGTTGTGAGACATGGACACTTATCCAGTGAACTGAGATGAAGACTGGACTCCTTTGGTGCTGTGTCTCTTTGAAGAATCCTTGGGTGTCGCTGGTTTGACTTTGTATCGAATGAGCGTTTGCTCACAGAGTCCCGAATGAGGCACTTTTCCTGCATTGTGAGGAAGGGTCGGCTATGGCACTATGGCCATGTGGCGTGATTCCCCAAGGGTAATCCGGCTCGCAGGATCCTCATTGTTGGGGGCCCAAGTGGCTGGACCAGGCCAAGGGGACGCCCATATAACATCGGGCAGCGGCAGATAGAGGTTAATTTCCAGAAGGTTGGACTAGACTATGTGTCTGCTTGGAGGGCTGCCAACCAGGATCCCAAGCTGTTTTATTGTGGGTGGGTGTGGCAATGCACTGTACCAATGTATGCTCCCCAACCTGACCTGGAAAATAGTGAGTCAACTTTGTATTATAATTTATTGATTGGGTTCAGGCTTACCTGGCTCTAAACCCTGAGATGAGTGAAGGACAGCTGGCATCCCTACCCGGTTGGGATACCCTTAGGATGGAAGAACAGGAGTGACAGTTTACATAGGGCTTTGTCTCCCCTAGTACACTAGATGGCAGTGAGCCCAGGCTTGGATTCCCACATGGGTCTCCGTAAGGCATGACAGGTCCCGAAGGGGCTGCCAGCAGGAGCTGCAAGACTGGGGAGTCCATACGTCATGGGGTTTTGACCTCACCTAGAAGTGCTTACAGACCACATGTGTGCAGAAGATGGGAGCACTTCTGGGGTGGCTAAAATAAAAGGAACTGTCTACCCTGCATCATGGGGCAGAGTCAGGAGGAAGGTGGATGAAGCTTGTGAGGAGGAGTGAAAGAGGCAGTGAAAGACCAAGAGAAGGACATAAACTCATGGCTGTAGTGGTGGAAAACACTTGTTGAGAAGAGTTTTCCTCAATAAAAGACTCTTTGGGCTCTTACCTTGTGCCCATGCCTGTTTTTGTTGGGTGTTTGGGGAGCTCCAGCACTTGTTAATACAGGAAAAAAACAAGAGGATGAATAAAGACTCTGTAGAAGGGCTTTTGGTAGATCACAAGACCACGTGTGAAAAGCAGAAATTCTTGGAAAATTGTCTTCCCCTTAAAAAATAATGTGGTCCCCCAAAAAAACAATATTTGTCTGTCTGTGTTGTCATACGAAAAAAGACAGTCTCTCTTTATCTGACTTAATACCTGACGTGTTTCTCCTTCTGGCAGACTTAGATTCCACTTAGGATTCTTTTCCAAAAAAGTCCAGACTCACTGGAAATGAACATTTCTTCCGGTGCACAACTCCAGTTTAGGAACAAGCACTGATAAAGCACGTACATGATCCTCCTCATCCGTTATTTCACAAAGCACTTCAGGGAAAGATGCTACCATTTCATGTTGGTGGTAGCTGCTTCACCTATCAGCATTACAGGCTTTTGCTGGCATTTTTTCGCTTTCAGCTAATGGTCAATTTCTCCACCTTGCTGCTCATGATAATGATCAAAAAGGGTCTTTTCATGTATTAAGGCCAATATAGGGACGGAAGAGCTGAATGTAATTCATGCTTTCTTGTAGAAATGCTACCACTCATCACAGCACAACTTCTAAAGCCTTAAAACATTTTTTAGAATGTTATTTTTTATTTTTTATCATTTTCTTTGGGCCCCCTGGGAATAAAATAAAGAACTAAGAAACTGCAAAAATGGATGGATGACAATGGAGCTTTCTGAAGGGTAGGTACAATGTTTTAACTGAGGCCATCCAGCTCTGGAGTTTTCTGAAGCAACCTTCCATTTTCTCAGTGTAATGTAAGGGCAAACAAAGCTGGTTTAGCAGTCCACATCTAAGAAGGACATAAATCTTTAGGCAGCTGTGCTGTGAAGCCAATGGGAAAGACATGTAAAACACACAATACATACAGTAAATAAAATATGTCCTGTATTTGTTTGTTTATTTTTCTATCCTGGATACAAGGTCACAGAAAGAACTGACAATGAACACTTTTCTAAGCTCTGTTTACATAATATGCATACATATAGAAATGTAGCCTTAGTAAGCTAGAATGTATGACAGAGTTTCCACCCATACTGTTTTTGAAAGGAAAATAGAAAATCTGTTTCCAATTGTGATTCATGCATTCTTACACTGGTAAGATCAAAAATGACCAGAGAGACATATTCCTTTGTTTTTATGTGTAGTGCATATTCAAATGTAATTTGTATATGAGCACTGCAATCTTATTCTGGATGAAATATGAAGAGTGTCAGAAGCTGATTCCATTAGAGGTGGTGTGCAATAATCTGATATTTGTTTTAAACAAAAATAAAAACAAATTGTACCAGATGAGCCAAAACATTATAAACACATTTAAATCAGAATTTCTCTAACATTTAGATTACTGTTATTTTGTGCAATTTACAACATAGCTGCATCATTTGCATGGAGGGCACCACAAATAAATAAAAAATAAGTAAAACACATTAAAAATTAAAATCAAGTTTCCTTCTACAGTTTGAGTCTTGAAACCTCATCTTACTTAAGAGCAGAGCTCGGCAGTAGAGCAGTTATAATTGCTTTTTTGTGAAAGTCTCGTTTTCCTGTTCTCTTCAACTGTACTTTTCATTAATTTTGCAAAATGAATGTATCTCTCTATTCATTTTTCACACATGCTTGTTCCCCAGGTTTTGTGAGTGTCTTCCCTGTTCAGTAAATGCATCAAAAGACCCTGAGTGGATGGGCTGTGTTCATGGAATCATATCTCACCAGGTTGGCTTAGAAATGTCAACTTTTTTCTCAGGAAGTTTTTAAATATTAAGAAGAAAACAACACCACAGGTATAAAAAAAGTCCACATGAAAGGAAGGATTGTCCATCAGGCACAGCATCATTGTACAGACTGAAGATTTTCAGGCATGTTAGTTTGTTCCAATGAAACACTGACCTTGACATTTACTGTATATTAGAAAGTTTTTCAAGCTAGTATTATTTACTATGCAGCATAATGGATGAAATAATCATTAATTATTTCTCTTTTTTTACTTAGACAATTCGATATTCTGCATCAATACATTTTATTTTAAAAATTTCTTTTCAGTGTTGATACATTTACTCCATAGTCAGTAGGGTCACAAATTCACACATTTCCCTGCAGAACATATTTGCTATTTACAATAACACAAAATAGATACAACTAAATACAAAGATATATAATGTTAAAAAGCAGAGGGAGAAGGGGTTATGCTGTCTCAATGCATTAATTTTACCACTGATTCTAAAAATGCTAAAGGCATTTGGCTGTACTGTAATTTACCAGGGTTATATAATTATAACTCTTTAGTATTCAACCGTGGCTGTCATTCAAAGCCCTCACTCTGTTTGATTGCACAGTATATCAGGTAAGCACTTATCAACAGTGTAATATGGCCAGCCTATGACCTCCAGATAGCAACTCAAAGAGTTTCAGTGGTTCTCACTCTCAGTTTTGCAAACCTGCTGGCTTGTTTTCGTTCAAACCAATGTCATACTGAAATGACAATCCTGTTTTTTATTGAACTATCTGATTTACAAAGCATTGCATGGACATTTGATATTATTCTACAAACACAATGGATATACAAAAATAAAATAAATTAGATTTAAAATAAAAAACTGAACTTTTTTGAATTTCCTGAATTTCCTGTTAACATGTCCTAAAATACTATCAGATCTTCATCTAAATTGCAATAATCATGAAAACTATTTAATGAGCCTCTTACTAAAACTGTACCTTTCATATTTTGTTTAAATATTCATTTATGTGTGATTTATGTGTGAAACCATTGCTTTGTGCTCTTTCAGAAAACTTAGTTTTTTGGAAAAAATATTAGCCCTCTAAGAGTTGCTAATGTGAATTTCCCCTTGGGATTAATAAAGTATCTATCTATCTATCTATCTATCTATCTATCTATCTATCTATCTATCTATCTATCTATCTATCTATCTATCTATCTATCTATCTATCTATCTATCTATCTATCTATCTATCTATCTATCTATCTATCTACTGAACATAGACTGTTTATGCTGCTCCGTGATAAAAAGAATATGTTTCTGCTGGTATGTGTTCAGATAAAAAAGAAAACAGATTTGAAAATGTTGACTTGCTGTTGCTTGGAAAGGAGCCTGTTATAATGGTGTGATCGTGGCTCTGGACTCTGAGGGTAACACTTGTTTTTTTAATAACAAATTAGATAAAAACGTTAATGCCCTGACAGTGGCAAATAGCTTTGGTTTTATATTTGATTTGATTATATTAATGTTTAAGTTGAGATTTACAAGAAATATTTTAACTGCTTTTTGAATAACAAACTAGATAAAAACGTTAATGCCCTGGCAGTGGCAAATAGCTTTGGTTTTATATTTGATCTGATTACATTAATGTTTAAGTTGAGATTTACAAGAAATATTTTAACTGCTTTTTGAATAACAAACTAGATAAAAACATTAATGCCCTGGCAGTGGCAAATAGCTTTGGTTTTATATTTGATTTGATTACATTAATGTTTAAGTTGAGATTTACAAGAAATATTTTAACTGCTGCTATGTAAAGGGAATACTGCTGTTAAAAAGCACCTTATTTGTTTAAAGTGTTTGCAAACCAAATGCACGCAATACACTACTTTTGAGTTTGTTATTGAATTTTGCACATAATAATGTGATTGTTATGATTGTCTGCGATTAATCGCGATAAAAATTTTAATCGCTGCCCAGCACTAATATAAATTAATTAAATAGGAATATAAATAAAAACAAATAGTAATAGTAACAATAATAATAGTACATTTTGTTGATATGGTGTCTTTCCTATGATCAAAGCACTTCACAAAAATTCAGAAAGAACAACAGGGCATATAAAATACTGAATACAAATAATGCATAAAACACTAAAGATAACTATGGGATGTACAAAACATTTGAATAGAATAAGAAAAAAATAATAAAAAAAATAAAATATAAAAATATGAATACTACAAGAGAACACTGAACACATAATATAATTTGTGCCATTTGACAGAGAGGTTGAACTGAAAGAAGAGTCAGAAAATCGTGGTAAGAAAAATGCCTTTCTGGAAAAAAAAACAAACTTTAAAGTTGTTTTTTGAAAGAATGAATTGAATCCACGGATCTCATTAATGTAAGGAAGTCATTCCAAAGTCTGGGCACTATAATGCTGAATGTTTTGAAACCCTTAGAGCACTAATGTCTAACATTACACTGGTTTGCCCTTAGTCTATTGCCCAAAGCAAGTCATTAGTTTCTAGAAGCAGAGCAATTCAATAGCTGTGCTATGCTCTAAAACCAGACCTAAAGTGTTTTATTATCTTATTACAAATTAAGTAACTGGTGAGTTGGGGGATCACAACACATACATAAACTTTAGACTGAAAATTTGTTCAGATTGTCAGCGTGAAGACCAGACTTTTTAATGTTTGGGTTACAGAAGCGATTTTCACTTGACACTATCAAAGACTCAAGGGATGTATTTAACATTGTTGTAATCGTCAGAATTAAAACATGAAGGCAGGATCTGAGAAGTGTGGTGAGGATGGGACCCCGTAAACAAGAAGTAGACATCATCTTACATACCAGGGGCCTCATTTATAGCACCTTACATAGAATTAACAATAAAACTTGTAACATGGACAAAACTAGAAATGTGGGTATGCACAAAAAATTCAGATGTATAAAGCTGTGCATAAGCAAAGATCTACACACTTTCCCTTTATGAATCCCAATCAACATGAATTTTAACGCATATTCACGCATCTCCAGCCTCTTCCCAAATCCTCTCAGAATTTCACCTATTTGAATGTTTAAATCAATATAAATAGCGCCTTCTGTTCAGTGTTTTGTTAAAAGACAATGGCAAAAGAGCATGTAAAAAAGAAAAATTTCAGCGACTGTGACATGGAAGTCCTACTCAGTGAAGTGAACGCAAGGAAAAGCGTACTATTTGATGGCTTAAACAGTGGTATAGGCAACAAAGGGAAATTGATAGAGTGGTACAGAGTAGCGAAGGCACACAAAACTTCAATTTCAGAAAGTTGAACAGTGCCCGAAATAAAAAGAAGTGATCACATATCAAAGTCGATGTGAAAAGGTGAGTCCCAGCCCACCATCTGAGTATCATATGGAAGCGTATCAGGGCCACAGGGGAGGAAAAAAAAATAGGTATATAGTGAAAAGTTTAATCTTGAAATTTCGACTTTAATCTTGTTTATTTTGTCATTAAAGTAGAACATTGTAAACTTAATATTAAAAATCTATGTTTAATTTACTATAGTTTCTCACATCACATCGTAACTAAAGTAGCACATAAATGCTTTATATTCTTTGTGTTCCCAGGACCAGTCATTAATCGCTACATGCTCCTTCAACGGGCAGTAGAGGCCACAAAGAATAGATGACATTCCTGATATTACAGCTCTCTGAACATTTTAAAATACTAAGATGTATACTTGATATCATTTTCATGATGAAATGCATTAAATCATACAATATATTAAACATGTGGGGGCACAGTAGCACTGAGGCACCAGTCCCAGCAAACAGAAATAATCTTAGAACGGGGCTACAGTTCACCGCAGGGTGAATACGAGCACACACATACACTCTTAACGTCAATTTAGCATCACCAAACCAACTCACCTGCATGTCTTTGGAAGGAAACCGAAGCATGTGGAGGAAACCCAAAAGGAATACATACAAATTCCAGGCTTCCGCTGTGCCACCATGCCCCCACATGTTTAATTATTAACAGTATAAATTATTTAAAGGAAGTTAATTTATAAGTAAAAATGTGGTATACATACTTTAATGCATTTCATCATAAAAATGATATCAAGTATACATCCTAGTATTCTAACAGCACACACTTCCAAGAGGATAGCTCTTGGAAATCTAAATTGACTTAGAAGCCAGTCATCATCATGGGACAAGAACTCAGAATTATCTCTAAATACACACTATCTTCTAGTTCTTCCATTTGCAATATCTTCTAACAATGCTAAAACACCCATGGTAGTTGGAATAGATTGGTCATTCCATGGATCATTATATTTTTACAGAATGATTACAATCAAGTGCCTTAAATTTATAAACAATATGCAATTAATTTCAATGTATTTGATAAAGCCTGCATCATGGATGCAAATCTAATAAAGAAAGACAAACCACACAGAAAACAGTAGCACTGCTTTGATGCTGGGTGCCACGCATTTACGAAACTGAGCAGAAACATGCATACACATGGTCCAAGGCTGCCGTGAAAATGTATGTGGCTTTACATCAAGTTTAGTTTTTACACATTTCGATCTGAGTGTGGCAACAGGCGAACACAACATTTTTGTGCGTATGCACCGTTTATGCATGTCGTTCCTAGTCATTAATAAATGTAGATGAAACTGGTGAAAATTTGGAAAAGGAGATGGATGAAGAAGGAAGACTGGGAACATATAAAAGGAGGATGGATTATTATTAGTTGAATTATTAAGTTTTTAATTTTATCACAGAAAAAGTGAAGTTTTTTTTTTACAATCTTTAGAGAAGGAGGTGTTTGTTCCATATGCAGGGTGAAATAGTTTATTAAATAGAGAAAAAAACCTTTGGGTTATCATGGCCATTCTCTATTACTGTGCAATAGTGAACATTCTTGACTGCAGTTAGTGCATCTCTGTAATTTCTTAGACGGTCAGAGAAACCTGGGCATGTACAATTCTAGAGACTTAAAAAAACAGTTCCATGAATAAGGATGCAAAGTCTCTTTTAATCATATATTTATCTATCTTATTGTGTATTTGTTTCCTGTATGTTATTTATCCATTATCCCTATCTAATTTTAATTTACTTTTCTTTGTTTGCAACTATTTCTTTGACATCTTGTAAATCACTTTGTGCTACAAACTATGTATGAAACATGCTAGAGAAATAAATTATGTTGTTGTTGTCCATGATAAAAACAATAAAGAAAACACCAGATGCCCACAATTGAAAAGACCATCTTTGTGTTCTCTAGACAGAAGCTGACATTTTTGCTTAACCAAGTGATATAGGGTATCTGGAAAAAAGTAAAACACCAGGGGCCTCATGTATAAATGGTGCGTACACACAGAAATGTTGCGTACGAACGTTTCCACGCTCAAATTGCGATGTATAAAACCTAAACTTGGCATAAAGCCACGCACATTTCCACAGTACCTGATACCATGGTGTAAGCAATTTCTCCGCTCGGTTTTGCAGGCTGGCGGCACCCAGCGTCAAAGCAGTGCTACTGTTCCTGTGTGGTCACCCTTTCTTTCTTAGATCCACATTCCTGACGCGGCTTTATAAATACACTGAAACTAACTGCATATTGTTTATTAATGTAATCCATCTGATTGTAATTAACCTGCAGCAATATAATGGTCCAGGGAATAGCCATAGTATTCCAAATACCATAACTGCTTTAGCTTTGTAACTCTCACTGCATCTTCTTCTTTCAGCTGCTCCCGTTAAGGGTTGCCACAGCAGATCATCTTTTTCCATATTACTCTCACTGCACCACTCGGAGTATTTATATCACTGTATCTGAGTGGGGAATCACAGCAGCATCGGAAAGAGAATTATCGGTACACAGCATGAAGCAGACGCTGCCTGAGCCACGGCAAAATGCTTCAGAGACTTCCCTGTACGGACTTCGCAGTTTAGAAAAAGTTTCATCACAAGAACTATAAACGCACTCAATCAGTCCATCAAGTACTCCTTGTAGAACTGTTTGTACTTATAAGTACAATCACCTCACTGTAAACTTGCACTACAGTTATAATATTGCACAACGTGCGCCACTTTATAAAGCGCATATTTACATATGATGACGATATCATTTTTAAGATGAAATGCAGCAAAATATGTTGATTATATTATACAGATAAAACTTTAACTTCATTTAAATAATCTGTATTGTTAATAATTAAACATGTGAGGACACGGTGCCACAGCGCTGGCTAGTTCAGGGATTGTTCCTGCATTGCGTTGTATTCTTGCTGGTGCTGACGCGACACTGGAAGGATAGATGGATAGAATAATTACACATGTACTACGAAGATATTTCAATGTTCCTTAAAAGTTTTGAAGAATCGGCGTTTTTAAGCTTACAAATGGCTTCACGTCTATTACAGAGCTGATTGTATGGCGATTGGGTTTTTGGAGAAAGAAAAGTAAGGACAGGAATTGGAGGTTAATGCGTTTGAAAGAGACAGTACTGCTGTGATAAATTATTTCATTGAAGGTCGCGCATGGCGCAGCAAGCCTCTTGCATGAGACATGAACAAGCACTGCGCCACCGTGTTCCCATGTTGAATAACATGCTTTAACTCCTATCATCATGAAAAAGATATCATACATGTCAGCATTTTAATTATTCAGAGAGCTGTAATATCATGAATGTAATGGATTATGTGTCCTGTCGGAGAAAGAGAAAGCCCATTTAAGAAGCAGGTAGTGATTCACACACATAGAGCACATAGAAGATCAAATACAGAACAAAGCATTTAACATGCCACTTTAGTTACAATGGGATTTGAGAAACTAGTAAATTAAACAATTTTAAGATGAAGTCTATGATGTTCTACTTTAAATGGCAAAATAAACTACGTGATTAAAGTGGAAATGTCGAGATTAAAGTTGACATTTCGTGCTTTTTTCCCACTGTGTGCCTATTTGTTTTTGTCTGTACCCTAATAAGCTTTCATCATGACACTCAGACGGTGGGCTACGACTCGCCTTTTCACGGCGACTTTGATATGTGATTTCTTTTTTATTTCGGGCACTGTGCAACTTTGTGAATTTGAGCTTTCGAGTTTCTCCAACACTATGTCACTCGATCAACTTTCTTTTGTTGATTATACCACTGTTTAAACAAACAAATAGTACGTTTTTCCTTTGCCTCCACTTGGTATTCGTTGAAATTCTTATATTTTCCCCCATGCTTTTTCCCATTGTCTTTTCACAGAAGGCTATTTATATTGATTTGCATATTGAAAGAGGCATAATTCTGGGAGGAGTTAGGGCGGGACAGAAGGCGCGTGCATGTGCGTTACTTTCCACGCTGATCGGGATTTATGTAGTGGAAGAACGTGAAAGTTTCCATGCGCACAGATTCCTGCATCTGGATTTTTCTGTGCGTACGCACATTCCCGCTTTTGTGCTTATGCCATGTTATAGTGTGAGTTCTACGCACGGCATTATACATGAGGCCCCAGGTACCAGCCTCAAAACGTATTCTCAATTGTGAAGCTGGTAATTTTATGAAGGTGGATGTGTGCTTTGAACCCTAAGAGACTTGAAACTTGCAATTGAGGGAACAATGAATTCCAAGTTGTTTCATGTTCTACAGGAGATTATCAGACAATCTGTATGTAATTTGAATCTCAAATGCAGTAGTAAATGAATGACTTAAATGAAGAAATTCTGTATTTTAGAATGACCTTAATCAAAATCATGATTCTTAATCAAAATACTTTGGCATGATCTGATGTGAGACAGTTCTGTGAAGAGGAATGGACCCAAAATACCTTGTAAATGTGCCGGTCTGGTCAGCAGCTACTGAATCTAGGAGTTACATACTTTTTCCATCTTGAACATGAATATTTTAACATATTAAATAAACATATGACAAGGTACATGTACAAAGAGTCTTTATTATTATTATAACTTACATGCAGATCATTAATGATATACCAGAAAATTTGCAAAGTATTCAAAAGCCTTTGCTCACAAATGTATTTTTTATCTTTTGATCAGCTAACTGATAATTCACCCTAGCTGTAAATCATACTTTAGGTTCAAACTCTGTGAGGGCAAACAGCTCGCAGTATCAACCAGTGAAAAGTATAAACCTTTCAAAATTTCTTTAAAAACTCAATCACAGATCTATGAATGTTTTTGATCATTATAAATGATGTAACATGAAAAAATAATAAAATAAAAAATGTCAATTAGATAATGACTTCAGGCATATGCTGTAATGAAATCCTTTACAAAATTATCATAATTAACCCAAGTTTCCATAAATGGTTTAAAGCAAAAAAATGTTTATTTTCAAAACGTCCTATACACTTGCTGCCTGACTGTAATCATCATCTATCCATGTATTAAGCCCACTAAATCCAGTGTTAGTTTCAGAGAAATGAACAGAAATGTTATAACATGTATGTAAAGTACAGTAATCCCTCCTCCATCGCGGGGGTTGCGTTCCATAGCCACCCGCGAAATAAGAAAATCCGCGAAGTAGAAACCATATGTTTATATGGTTATTGTTATATTGTCATGCTTGGGTCACAGATTTGCGCAGAAACACAGGAGGTTGTAGAGAGACAGGAACGTTATTCAAACACTGCAAACAAACATTTGTCTCTTTTTCAAAAGTTTAAACTGTGCTCCATGACAAGACAGAGATGACAGTTCTGTCTCACAATTAAAAGAATGCAAACATATCTTCCTCTTCAAAGGAAACAGAGAGTAAAGCAAACAAATCAATAGGGCTGTTTGGCTCTTAAGTATGCGAAGCACCACCGGTACAAAGCTGTTGAAGGCGGCAGCTCACACCCCCTCCGTCAGGAGCAGGAAGAGAGAGAGAGAGACAGAGTCAAAAATCAATACGTGCCCTTTGAGCTTTTAAGTATGCGAAGCACCGTGCAGCATACTTAAAAGCTGCACACAGAAGGTAGCAACATGAAGATAATCTTTCAGCATTTTTAGACGAGCGTCCGTATCGTCTAGGTGTGCGAACAGCCCCCCTGCTCACACCCCCTACGTCAGGATCACAGATAGTCAGCGCAAGAGAGAGAGAAAGAAAAGTAAGTTGGGTAGCTTCTCAGCCATCTGCCAATAGCGTCCCTTGTATGAAATCAACTGGGCAAACCAACTGAGGAAGCATGTACCAGAAATTAAAAGACCCATTGTCCGCAGAAATCCGCGAACCAGCAAAAAATCCGCGATATATATTTAAATATGCTTACATATAAAATCCGCGATAGAGTGAAGCCGCGAAAGGCGAAGCGCGATATAGCGAGGGATCACTGTAATACTCATTTTATGTTAAAATATTGCAGAAACTGACAATAAAATATATCATTTTGTTATTTGGTTTTCTAAGTAGTTTTTAACTCGCTGTACTGAGTTGACAATATACAGTCAAAAGTTCTATGCATTTAAGGGTTGCATAAATAATGTGAAAATGCTGTACAGAAAGAAGCACTTCATTATTTTCCCTTCACACTCCTCCTAGGGGCTCTTCTTCTGACTGCCTGCCTTCATTCTCCCACACTGGCTCTCTCCTATTCCTGCCTACCTTCTCCTGTCTTTAGCTTCTGTCTCTCCATCTTTTTATTTCTGTTTCTCTGTCATTCTCCTGTCATTTTTTCCCCATCTGTCCCACTCAGCTGTGCAGGCTCCTCTTATATTGGCCTGACTGGTTACAGATGTGACCCTCCATCTACTCCGAGGCACGAATGCAGCACCTGACTGATCCACCCATATTTGCACGCGGGTCAGCAATCAGCCAAACACCGCAATCAACCCTGGAGCTGCCACAAAATGCACACCTACACCTGTTCTGAGCCAGCATGCTTTTAGGACCTGATTATTTATTTGAAATCTGCTCTATGCCACACACCACTTATCACACACCCAGCATCACCCACTGTTCTGCCAGCCTTATCCTGCCGTTAGTGCTTATTGAAGTTGATCCCTAAATCTGGGCATCTCCTCCACATGCTGGTTTACACTCTCTCTCGTACTTCTTAATGAGCCACTATGGAACCCACATTGCCCTGGTCTCATCTCGCCCTCTTTCTCCTTTTGTCTTTTCAAGTTCTTCCCTTACTTAGTCCCTCTCCATTTTTTAAATCATGCTCCAGTAACCTCAGCTGATGCCATGTACTCACCCTACTGCTCAACATTAATTACCCCATATCTCTGAAATAAGTACATTAAATCTACTGAAAATACCCCATAAGATATGCCCCACCACATGTACTCCTTGTGCACTATGCTATTGGGAAAGGCTCCTTCGAGTCCTGTAAAGAAAAACGTTGATTCAAGAAGTGGATCAATGTATAGCTTTACAGATAACACTGGAAAAATATGCACCAACTGTATATACCTAGAGGTACAAGATCAACGTTACTTTCATATATCATTTTCAGGTGATACAGAGAACTGACATCCATCAATCTCAGAATTGTGAGAAAGTTTACAAGTATTTGTGCTGTAAGTTTATATGGATATAGTTAAATATTAGACTGTTAAAGGTAGCCTTTAGAAGACAATGCTCTTTAGCTAACTTCTGAAGTTTTGTCTGTGGGACTGACAGAAAATATTAACAAGAGATTTCTAATTTTATTTAAGTTGTTAGTGCAAGCAGAGTTTATTTTATAACCGGCAATGTGATGAGGATTCATGTGACACATTTTGGCTGAATTTCCGCGTAAGATGAAATATCCTAAATCAGTCCATAAATTTTCAATTTTCTGCCAAGTGGTTGACATGTAACCTATTGATATGGTATGTAAGCAGGATTTTCAAAGGCACCCTTGCTATAAATAGCTTTAAGAATCAGGCATTTATATTTTAGTACCTTAAATAAAGTTTTCAATTAACATATGACCACACAGGGGTTATTATTATGGTAGAACATAAAAATGATACATCTATAGATGTCTTTGGATGAGATATCTATTTATAGTTAAATACAAAATATTGTGAACTAGTATTCAACAGTTTTTATTTTGCATTAGGTGTAAAGCAATATCCATACAATTTGACTTAACTAAGAAACTAATGCCACAGAGCTGATATCAAAGAATGAAAAATGAAAAAAACTAATTATTAAGATGCTTGTTGTACATAGATTTTTTGCACACACAAAACAACAACATATAGGACTGGATATTATAAAGTACCAAAGACATTGTACAATACTGAGCAAGTGGTTTGATGCTGAGCGGCTACCTCTTACCCCTAAGCAGCAGTTTCTTTATTTCTGTCATGTCTGTACAGCTCACCGATATATTTAGAGGCAGCTGTTCTGTCTCTCTTTCTTGTCTACTTGCTGATCCCCTTTAAAGGCAACAATTTGTCCTTGCAGATTGTAGTCACATTGAAAGCGCTTGACTGAAAAGGTTACAACTCAAGTGTTTTTTGTTGTGTGATCAGATCATCTAACACAAAAAATAACTAATATCTTAGGTTATTTTCTAAATGAGGAATAGGAAGAAATGTCAGTTCTAGCTATGCAAATGTTACCAGTAACCTTTTGCACTTCTCGCTGTTCATGATGCATTCCACATTTCACATTCCACATCCACTGTTCTTCAACCCAGTTTACCACCAAAAGAGGGCCTCACAAGAGCATCTTGTCATACTCTTAAGAGATTGCAATTAAGTAAGGAATGAACAATCTGTCTCGCCAGCAACGCTAATAGTAATCAGACAGAGATGCTTGATTTTAAACTTTAACTCAAAAAGTATATTTTTTGTATCAGAATTAATGGTAGCAAATATAAGCAATACAAAGAATAATGCAACCTGGGTTAAGGCTCCACTCAGACCCATTAGCAACAGCAAATCTCTGATGAAAATTCCCAGATGTCTTCTTTTCTTTTGTTGCAGAACATGTAATTCAATCTAAACAAAGATATAGAGACCAAGCTCTTGGGGGAAAAAAATCAGCTTTTAAAAACAAGCAGGTTGCTTCTCTAAAAAGAATCAGGACTCCCCACTTCTCACCCAAAATAAGCAAATGCATGGAACACCTGGTCAATAGGTTTTCACTTCTATTAGCTGGGTATGTTGACCATTTGCATTTTTCTCAAAACACATTAATGGTGAGTACAAATAAAGTTTCAGACATCATTATCACTACACCCAAGGCTAATTATCTGAGATTCACAGTTAACTAAGGAAAACATATTTCATTTTCTTCACAACCTCTACTGGCATGCTGTCACATTGTTTGTCCACTCAGATGCCAATTTTAGAAGTCTATACTGCTGTGTTTGAATGCATTCTGCAACAAGGTTGGTTCCAGATATGGTCATTTATAAAGCCTGCACACCCACAAAAAAGGCTTGAATGTGCACTTCCCATGTGAACGTCAGAATTTATAAAGGAAAACTACAGTAGATGCGAAAGCCTGCATATATTTACAGCAACTCTGACCCATGCCTACACAACATTTGGGTAAAACTGGACAATGACAACAACCTTGATCAAGAAGGGAAATGCAGTGTCAGACCAGCTAAATGATGATTCACACCCATAAAAATTGATATCACTGCTGAATTATCATAATGTATGTTGATGTAACAAATATATTTCACCTCTAAAGTGATGAATAAGTAGTACATTGTATTGGCCCACTTAAAAGGGAACTAAAATACAATCTGTACATCACTTCTCAGGGAACAGGCAGAAGGTCGTGATTATTTCAGCCAAGCTTCACTCCATAATGTCTGTTGTGCTGGAAGCCACAAACGTGATGGAGCTGTAGGTAGTGTTTCATATGTCCTGTACTATTCATTGTAACAGCAATTGTGTTATTACATGTTCCAGGAAATAGAGGCTACCCACTCAGATGATTGTGCCTTACATCTTTATTGGATTCCCAGAGTGCATTGGTGAAGCTCTGTAATGTTGTGCATGATCTTGCATGGTCTGTTGCAGAACACAACCAGAGACACCCTTGAATGCAAGTAGCAGGGTGTCAAGAAAGTGAGGCTTCTTAACCAGTGTGGAACCCGGATGGGGGTGGTACCCAGCCGGGACACCCGAGAAGACTGGAGGAAGGCTTGTGCCTCCTCCAGACCTCAAGGGGGTGACCGCCCCGGGGGCACCCCAATACCAATAGGACCCTGGACCTCAGCACTTCCCCCACACCCGGAAGTGCTGGGGGGAAGAAAAGAAGGGACACCCGGAGTGCTTCCGGGGATACAGCCGGAATTTCCGCCACACTGGGGCGTGTTGGTGGGAGATTGCCGGGAATACACCTGGAGCACATCCGGGTGCTTACTTAAAGGGGCCACCTCCCTTCAGAGGATGACTTGAGTTGGGAGAGCAGAGTGGACGAGGTCTCTGGAGGAGAGAAGGAGGCGGCCTGAAGAAAAGGTATTGTGTTGGCCGGAACTTTGGGGTATTGGGGCTTGTTGAACTGAATTATTGTAATGGAAAAACTCAGTAAATGTGTGTGGGGTAAATCTAACGTGTCTGCCTGTCTGTGTCCGGGTCAAGTTCCACACCAGCCAATGAAGATTTGCAGCACTGTGATTGCATATGTACGAGATTGATTAACGTGCTCCATATATGGATCTTTTATGGTAGCATTTGAGGTGGGCTCACGTATGTATATTTACAAGGTGATTGTGATTTATAAACAGGAAATTTCATAGAAATTTGAGTGTCAGATTTTAAAAATCTGATTTGTTTTTGGTTTGCACATTTTCCTGTCTTTTTGGAGAGTACATATTTTCACACTGAAAATGTTTGACTAGCATGTTTTTAATCACCTCATTCAAATGTTTCACTCATTGTTATAATCATACTTTATATCTAGTTATTATCCTTGGAGTTAAGAGTCAAAATTTTAATATTACTAAATTAAATATAAAAACATGTAAACAAAAATATGAAGTTCAATGAAATGTTGAATATCACAAAAAAAAACTTATATAATTTCTTGAAAACACTTTAAATTCTTTCACCTATTCCGCTCTGTGAATTAAGATGTCTACTTATAAGCGGTTCTATTCAATAAGGGCGCGCACAAAAAAAGCGAGCTTCAAAAGGGCGACCTCAATTGGGCATGGCGAATAAAGGCGCACGTAAATAAAGGCGAGCTTCAAAAGGGCGACCTCAATTGGGCGCAGCGAATAAAGGCAAACACAACAAAATTATTACAGAAAATTTATTAGATAAAGGCAATGATTGAACGTATAAAAAGGCGAAAGCAAGAATATTAAAACATCCAATTAATTAATGCATGAACTTCTAACAAACTATTTCTAAAGCTCTCTATATTTCGTTTTCTGCTCTTACTCATTGTTGTGTTACACATGAAGCTGTAGATTATGTGCAATGCCACGTAGATATTTTATTATTATCTACTATTATTATCTGTCTATTATTATCTAAATTATCTACGAACGCCTTTATTTGCCGCGCTCAATTGAGGTCGCCCTTTTGAAGCTCGCCTTTATTTACGCGCGCCTTTATTCGCCGCGCCCAATTGAGGTCGCCCTTTTGAAGCTCGCCTTTTTGTGCGCGCCCTTATTGAAGGATACCCTTATAAGCAATGCAGTAAATGATAAAATTATACTTTGATGTACCAGTATATTATAAATAAAAATATTATTCACATAGGCCTGAAAGATTACTACCACAAAAACAGATCAAAGAATTCTCAGCAGTGCCCTTGTTCTTGGTCAAACCCCCCTTTTCCCAAACATGTATTCCTATGTAATTTTGGTTTGAAAGTTAAAAAATATTAAGTTAATTGCATCTCCACCCTTTTATTTTAGACCAAACCTACTCGGCTACAGTGTTTTTAATTAGTATGATCATAGAACCCCAAAATAAGTACAAGGCAAGACCTCTAAAGCATTAAATTAAAAGATTTGAAATCCAGTGAAAATTGTTTCTCTTTTCCTACAGATTTAAATGACACAAAGACAAAACCCAGATCTTGTAATCAAAATTCTGGAATGGCCTTTGGGGAACTTTTTTTCTAATACCACTTTGCTAACAGGGTTATCCATTGAAATACAATGACTTTAATGTACTTGGCCTTCAGCAAAACACATTTTAAAAAGATGAATAATCTGTGCCATTTTCATCTGTTCAGCTCATTAGCCTTCACTTGTAAAATAATATAATATTGAAAGTTGAAATGTTTCACTTGTCATTAAGACCCCAGCTGTTTTCAAATTATCAAAATATAAGCAATGTTTGGGCAAATATTCCTGGAGCACCTCTAGTTAATAGAATAACACACTTTGAAGCATCAAGAATACCAAATACAAGAGAACATTTTGATCTGTTTCCCTTGATATAATGGAAGTAAGCTAACTAAATTGCCTATTAACAAGATTATTTTCTTATTTTTAGCTACATGGCATGTTCAGTACAGTAAAAATAACCGCAATAGAGTGTAAAAAAAAGAAATTTGGTATGCCATTTCCTAGAGCCCAACTGTGGCCTTAAAGGTTATGTTATGTGGATGTGAAAAAAATGAATTATTTTCAGTTTGGTATATAGGTAGAGTTTTTATTATCCCATAGGAACATTTGTTTGTAGCAAGAAAGTATAAATCATGGGACATTGTTACACAGATAGAAGAAGTAAGTCAAGAGACAACATGACAGCCATTGTTATAACCCATAGGATTTCCACAAGTAAAAATAATGAACTCGTAACAGTAGACAGTAATAACTCAAGCTACAGCAGGACCTCTATAACTGCTAAAATTTAGCACTTTTACAGTAGCTCTGAGGATAAAGTAGTTCTTAAATCTATTACTCTCAGCCTTTAAGAAACCCAAATCTGCAGCCTAATGACAAAAAATGAAACCTAGCAAACAGAGTATGACTACTGTCTAGCGGAACTGAGTCAGCCTTCTTTCCGACCTGCTTGTGGTACAGCTCAGTGAGATTGTAAACCAATAATTTTACCACTGATTTTGACAACACTTAGACAGTTTATGTTCTTAACATGATAGTTTCCAAGGAAATATATAAATGTAAATGTGACATGTGATTCAATAAAACATACATAAAAAGGGTTATTATATTTTGACCACTTTAAAACAATTGGCTTTCTTTAGAAAGAACAGACATTTTTTTCCATTCTTACAGATTATTTCTGTGTGAAGATCCAATGTTAGATGATCAGATGTTTTCACCCAAAAAATAAATCATGGACTGCCACAAACCTAAAAATGCTCTAAATGGCTCTAAGAACATTATTCATGGTCTTAGAGATATTTAACTTCAAATAGAAATGATCACAGCATTGAACATACTTCTCAGCAATAGGTCCATGATTGTCCTCCTCATCTTGTAAAAGACTCACAATGACATTTGCAAATTTTATGATATGCCTGTCCTTATGTAAACTTATGTAGTCATGTGTATATAAAAGAGGAGACAGACAGCAAACTTGACGTGATCCAGTGGATTAAATGAGGTTTTCAGAGAAACAGCCATCAATTCACTCTGTGTGTTCTGTTATTTGAAAACTCCAGAATTCAGCCCACCAAGTTTGGGTCCAAACGAAATTTATTAGTCAGTTTTCTCAACAGAAATGTAAGGCTGGATTTTATTAAAAGCTGAAGAGAAATCAAACAGCAATCTCATGAGGATCTGTGATCCTTTTAAGTGTTCATATAGCAAAGGTTTAGTGGTTGCACCGCCACTCTCTTTCCTCTATATGAAAATTGCTAAGGGTCCAGATAAGCCTGGGTTTTATTCAGCAGATCCCTTGATCACCATCCTAAATAATTTAATGATATAAGAAGCTAAGGCTTCAAATCTGATGTCATGTTTGCTGTTTTGCCTCCTGGAATTTTCAGAGTTGGGCACTTGTTATAAACCCAGAAACATTTGAAATATGAAATGCAATATTGGGTAGAGTTGCTCTTCACAGTACTGAGTTGTTTTTTTTTTGTTTGTTTTTTTAGTTGTAGTTTTTGATATTAGTTTAATCAAAGAGGGGTGACTGCTAAGTTCTGATTTTTTTTAATCATTTCTGAAACAAAATTTTGTGTTTCAAACCTATAATTTATTACATTTTTGAGCTAATTGGTAGTTGTTACCACTGCCTTTTCCACACAATTATTATTTTTGCTGTGAATTCCAGCCATCTTCTTCATTCCACAATGGACCTAGGTTGTCAGTCCACAGTTTATTCTCAATCCTGTCCTTATACTTAAGCACTGCCAGTTTCATTTAACAGTTCCTCCACATTCTGCTCCTCTTTCTGTTCAGTTATACAGTACTTCCATATTAAAATACCTTGAATTTTTCCTGTTTGCAATCCACTGCTTGTTGTAGGGATATATTTTTACTGATTTACTAGGATTGTGTTGTCAACACAGAATTGTTAATGATATCTATCACTCTGTCAATATCAGCCTAAAATGACCCTTTAAGTATATTCAAAACAGCCATACAGTCACTAAATAGACTCCTCGTCCCAGAATTTGATTTAATTACCAGCTTTCTTATTTTAAAGAATGTTTTATATGTAGACACAAGATAGACATACCGTATATAATTGAGTATACGTCGACCTGAATATAAGCCGAGGTACCTAATTTTACCTACAAAAACTGGAAAATCTTATTGACTCGAGTATAAGCCTAGGGTGGGAAATGCAGCAGCTACTGGTAAGTTTCAATAACCAAAATAAATACCAATAAAATTACCGCACATTAATTGAGGCATCAGTAGGTTAAATGTTTTTGAGTATTTATTTCAAAGAAAAACAGTAAACTAGCTCTGTAAGTGGAGAAGAGAGTCAACAAAAACAATATGGTATCTCTCTCGCTCGCTCTCTCTCGCAAGCGTGTGTGTGTCTCTCTCTCAAGCGTGTGTGTCTCTCTCGCGCGCGCGCGCGTGTGTGTGTGTGTGTTTCTCGCAAACACGCTCGTGTGTATCTCTCTCTCTCTCTCTCTCTCACTCGCTCGCTGCACAAGGAATACAGAGGGAGAGACTGAACACGTGCGGAAATCATCGGCACGCACAAAGCGAAAGGGAAACTGGCTTGTTTGTACAGTAATCCCTCCTCCATCGCGGGGGTTGCGTTCCAGAGCCACCCGCGAAATAAAAAATCCGCGAAGTAGAAACCATGTTTATATGGTTATTTTTATATTGTCATGCTTGGGTCACAGATTTGCTCAGAAACACAGGAGGTTGTAGAGAGACAGGAACGTTATTCAAACACTGCAAACAAACATTTGTCTCTTTTTCAAAAGTTTAAACTGTGCTCCATGACAAGACAGAGATGACAGTTCTGTCTCACAATTAAAAGAATGCAAACATATCTTCCTCTTCAAAGGAGTGCGCGTCAGGAGCACTGAATGTCAGAAAGTGAGAGGAAACCAAACAAATCAATAGGGCTGTTTGGCTTTTAAGTATGCGAAGCATCGCCGGTACAAAGCTGTTGAAGGCGGCAGCTCACACCCCCTCCGTCAGGAGCAGGGAGACAGAGAGAGAGAGATAGAGAGAGACAGAGAAAAACAAACAGTGAAAAATCAATACGTGCCCTTTGAGCTTTTAAGTATGCGAAGCACCGTGCAGCATGTCACTTCACTAAGCAGCTGCACACAGAAGGTAGCAACGTGAAGATAATCTTTCAGCATTTTTAGACGAGCGTCCGTATCGTCTAGGTGTGCGAACAGCCCCCCTGCTCACACCCCCTACGTTAGGATCAGAGAAAGTCAGCGCAAGAGAGAGAAAGAAAAGTAAGTTGGGTAGCTTCTCAGCCATCTGCCAATAGCGTCCCTTGTATGAAATCAACTGGGCAAACCAACTGAGGAAGCATGTACCAGAAATTAAAAGACCCATTGTCCTCAGAAATCCGCGAACCAGCAAAAAATCCGCGATATATATTTAAATATGTTTACATATAAAATCCGCGATAGAGTGAAGCCGCGAAAGGCGAAGCGCGATATAGCGAGGAATCACTGTATACTGGGGGGCAGCGGGACCTGACTCGAATATAAGCTGAGGGTGACGTTTTTCAGCACATTTTGGCTGAAACTCAAACTCGGCTTATATTCGAGTATATATGGTAATTAGGATCTGTTAAATCCAGTGAGACTTTACCTCTAGTTTCATAAGCACTTTTAAGACTGCTGTTGCACTGAAATAGCCCAAAATTAAAGTTGGGGAGTCAGGAGACATTGCTTCACATCTGTCAGCTGCTTGAATATAGACAATGGTAATGAGAATTTATGGAAACTCTAGGCAAATGAATAGGAAACAGCAAGATAAACAGGAATTCTACATCCATTATGCACACTTTTTCTCTTACTATCACCAATTTACACTATTGGTTGTTTATTAAAAGACGCTCACTCCTGCCAGTGATGGCAGAGTTTCTATACATATGAATAAGAGCACCACTTATTAAATTTTTGTAAATGCCATCATGCATGCATTTCTGTAATCGCACAGTAAATGCATTCATGCATGAAAATTGTCCAGTTTATTCTACACACACTGAATATTTTCCATCATAAAAGTCAGTAAGGGAGGTTGTGACCCCCACAGTTTTCTTCAGTCTGTCTCCAACACCTTCCTGTTTATCCCTTTCCTGTTTTTTTTTCTGGTTACATGACTATTCAAATAAGTTACTGAATTAAAAATAGTGGTCAGATTCATTGAGAAATTGTGTGGTAGAGTCACTTCTTCACTGAAACTGGTACGGCTATATGTGATTATGTGCCATGGTGTGAAGAAAGCAGGGAATATGAACATAAACCCAACTAACAAAGATAAAAGTAAGCATTCTGAATTCATTACCATCTCTGTCATGTCATTAGAATCAGAGTTAAATCTGAGAAAAGATTAAGATAGGAAAGACACCATTTAAAAGAAGGAAAAGTTTAATAAAACACAGAGTAAGATAATCTTGCTCCTGATTGTTACAAGTAGAGCTCCTCAAAGTGAGGGGATGATTGCACGGTGGGAGTTTTGGTTTGCACAATTACAATACCTGAGACACAAATTAAATATTTGCATACTTCATGCACTTTTGATTTGAATGCATTGCATTTCTAAAGAAAACTAATAATACCTTAGAAATGTAATCACTTTAGACTTTTTTATAAATAAAACTGTGCACCAAATATACTTAGTAACATTTTAAATTTAGATTTCCAGATGTAATTCTTAAAAGAAAAGTTTATGTCCATCCATCCATTTCCAGTCAACCTGCACCTATACCAGTATTACAGAGTGCAAAGTAGAACATGCCCCTGGTGGGAACCCAAGTCCGCCACAGGCATAAACTGTCTCCTATTCTCATCCATAAAATCCACCTTAATAAAAGGGTATGTATCTGTGTGTTTGTCCAGTTGCAGTCTCATGGTCATTCCTAAAGATGGCACATTACAAACCCTAACACTGCTTTTATGAATCCCATACCAAATGGAATATAACACAGACACAGGCATTGCATGGGTCACCGCAAACTTTAATGCCAAGGCTTACGTTGATTACTTAGATTTCAACCTGTCTTAGCCAGGTAGCATGGCTAGTACCTATTTAAAGGTGCAAGTTAGCTTAACATTTAGGATTTGAGGGGATAATGGACAACATGCAAAATCAGTAATACCACTGGGATGCAGAACCAAAGAGCTCTGAGGCAGTAGCATTAATGACTGTGCCACATTGCTTTAGTTGACATAAAAGTTAAAAAGTTGTTTTGGATACTGCAACCAAGTATAATTTTTTTATACAAAGTTTATAGGTTTTTTTTTAACTGTCTCAGAAAATGGAGCTAGGGATATAGAGTATAGTATCCCATTCTGAAATTTCCTTACAACTTTAAAAAGCTTTGCTATCTCAGGTTGTATTGCTCCCCATTTCTTGCTCTGATACATCAGCAAAGATATTGAATTCAATAATTTGCAGCAGGAACATGTGGTGTAATCTTCCTCAGTTCATTCACTCTAGCTGGTAGGCATTTTGTAGTTGAAAATACTAAAGAAAAAACAAAATTGGCCTAATTGAAATTACAGGAGTTGAGAAATAAATTCAAACCTCAGGATGCTGTAGAAGAAGAATGTTCTCCTCAGCACCATGTATTTTGTGTGTTTAGTAAATTAGAATTTTTATAATACTGTAACTATTTTTCCAACTTGCCAGTGAGAGACGCTTTGGCTTATGAACTAACAAAAATATGTTATTCCAGGGTTCAGGAGAAATAGTGTCCACATGAATAAAATGTAAGCTGTTTCTTGTTTTTCCCTTTCTCAGAGTGAATGTTTCAGGGACAAGGTCACAAGGCTGCAGAAAGTACATGTGGTTTATGCAAAGGCGTCTCTCCTGTGCTCAGCTTCCAAAACACAGATAATGCTTAGCTCAACAGACATATTGTTTAACTTTACTGTTTTGATAAGGATGTTCTTTCTGTCTTATTAATCATGAGATGCTGAAGTATAAAAAACCCCTCCTGGCTTTTGATCAGGGTTCAATTGAGCTTTGTGGCAATAAGTTATACTCTTTTGAATCTCTACTTACTGTGACTCCAAATTAATAAACAGGAGAATTTAGAAACTATTTTCTGCCTGTTTTTCAGTGTGCCTTTTTCGTCCACAATGCTTACCCTCAACACGACATGGTTCTGCTGTCTGTGATGTTAACTAACTACAGCAGCAATGCTGGACTGGGGCAAGTTGGGTGTTTATGAAGTTTTTTAGTCTGACTCTGCTGTGAAACAATAAAAGACAAAGTTCTCTGCTCATACATTTTTGATTTACTTTTAAAAAATTCACACAGAAAAATGAAAATGTCACAAAACAATTAATGTTTAACTGAAAATGTTGCTGTTGTTGAAGCGAGCATCAGCATTGTTACTGCCATATATGCATGTGGTTCCTGTTTTATGGTTTCTCCTGACCAGACAACGCAATATCACTATTCAATCAGTGCATGACGATGGTGATAAGGTCAATATAGCAAAGGTCAATATTTTGTAGAGTTTTTAATAACAGTTTTACTGTAGACCTAATTAAAACTTGCTGATGCTTTCAATTTGAACAGCCTTTCACACTGCATTCAAGGAGAGGTGCAGTCATGTTACTGTTTTGATCATTAAAGTTTATTTTACTGAATCCATGTCTTCGATGCTACACCAATTTGAGGACTGTTGTTGTTGGTGGTGGTGGTTTAAATTTTGGATTATTGTCTGTGTTGGAGCTGATCAATTTTTCCCCTCATGTTTATGATGATTCGCCACCCATGTCCATTTTTGAATCCAATGAATACTTTGAGGCCCAGAAACAAATCTTGCATACAGCCCCAAAACAGTTTGTTGTGCTCCTGCAGCCATGTCACCCAGGAGTATAGCTACTTTCCTGAGGGATCAATGGTCAGTGTTGGGTTTTCAGGCCATCATTATGCCTTTATGAAGTACTATGCCATTATCAAATACTATAGGATGTTTAAGCATAAGGCTGACATCCTCTATATATTTGTTGTTCGTTTTAGTTAATATTGTTTACATTTTGTTATATAAAGTATAGTGATATTGTCATTGTCATGTTTCAGCCTGGATAAAAACATTTTCCACTGTGCTGATCTTTCCATTAACAGAAATTTTGAGTACAAGATCCGACTCACATGCAAAATTGGTTCATGAAATTTTCCTGAATCCTGCATATATGGTGTCCCACAGGGCTCAGTACTTCATTGTACTGTTTTCACATTTCATGCTTCTGCTGGGAAATATCATTAAAAAAACATAACATTCACTTTCACTTGTATGGAGAAGATACTCAGCGACAGTGTACCTTTCTTTCAGACCAAGTGACATTTCTCCTATAGCGTCCTTGTAATTGTATCAGCGAATTAAAACAGAGGATAGATGATAAAAGTTTGTCTTTAAATATGAAAATAATGTTATTAATTGGGGGAATGGTTAAGATCGCAGCAAAATTCTGTCTTTTTAATCTCATATTAGTTTTATTGAATTTGCACTCAGCTGCTATCTTTGACATCAGTCTAAGACCTGTTTATTCAGGCTTTAAATTATTGGAATATTAAGATGGTTTATGGATACTGAGAAATTATTCAATGTGTTTATTTCTAGCAGGATTCACTACTACAGTGTTTTCTTTACAGCCTGTTCAAGCCATTCTGAAAACAGCCATGTAACTGTTCTTAAGTCATTACACTGGCACAAAATTACTTTTAGGGATGATTTTTAAATCCTCTTTCTTACATATAAAGCTTTTAAAATTTCCTTTGCCTCACTTTCTTTTCTGAACTTATTATAACATGCAAACTATAGTGTGCATTTAGATCTCAGTATCTGGTCTACATAATGATTCCAAAGGTTAAAAATAAAAAAAATAGGAGACTACGTTTTTAGCTGTGGAATAATCTGCCAGCTTGTTTAAGAGATGCCCCTGTCTTGTGCAGAGCACTGGTGCCAAGTTTCTTTAATCTGGCATTCAAGCAAAAACTAAGCACCTAAGCATCTGTCCACAAAAATGCACTGAAGGTTATACTCAGTAATTAAGAATCCAAATGCCCACATTTCAAGGGGTGAAAGCATAGCTGATAATCAGGGAAAAGCCAATGTCTAATCAAATAAATCAGGGTGGCTCAAGAAAAGGGGCCAAAACTAGAATTGTTTTACACAGTTTTGTGTGGCAATCTGCAGGCTACACAGAAAAGTGTTGTTCAAAATCACAGAGACACAAAGCAGAGAGGTAACAACATAAATTGAGGAAAAAAAGCTCTTTAAAATAAGGAAGAGAGTAAAATGAAAATGTCTTAATATGACAAAGCATTTACTATATCAGAGTAGGTGTAATTATATCCATTAAGTGCAGTTTAATTTTGTCATACTTCTAAAAATGAGATCATTTGCTTAAAATGAAGATACTTGCCAATTTAAAATAAATCAGCCCCCGAGGACAGATCTGATTAGACAAGAGATATCATCATGTTTATTGTACAGCCAAGGTGACCCAAGTAATACCAGCTTCTCCTGTTTTTACTGAACATCACTTTTGACTTTTAATTATGTTGCTAACAAACAAACCTTGTAAAGGCCTTGCCCCTGTGTACTCAGTGTGCATCTGTTCTCATACTCATCCATTTTGATTCAGTAAACTGTTTTTGGAAACTAACTTTTTTGTATATAAGGAATAATGTGCTGAGTGTAGAGTGTAGGTCCAGACTGGAACATTGCTTGTTTAATCAAGATAATTGCCATAATTCCAACTTATTTAAGATATATAAATATATAAGATATATAAATAACATTAAAATATCACACAACTTGCAATGTGAGTTGAACTTGAGGAATAAAAACAGCAGAGAATAGTAGCCTGATTTGTGATAGGAATACAGGAAAGAGAACTGGAAATAAAAGGAATTAAATGCTAAAGGGTCTGTGACAAAGGAAAGAGACTGGGATATTGTATGCCAAGCTCCCATGGTAAGCACCCAGGGGCATCGTAACCAGATGACTAAAGTACCTCTGTTGTCTTTTTTAAAATCAAGTGCAACAGATGCTTTCAAGAGCTTTCGCTCTGAACTAAGGCCTCCAACCCTGCAGTGCAATCTCAGTAGGGACCATTTGTGCCCTGCAACCTAATGCTTTTGTTTGCTGCTTACACTTTAGTTAATTTATAATTGATTATTATATGATTGTTGCATACTTGTGTATTTGCAACAGTGAGTCATATTAAATAAACAGTGATAACAAAATGCAATTACATGTGTTAGTACATTGTTAAAAATAAAGGTGCCAGAGTAGTTCTTCAGAGCGATGCCATAGGGTAATTATTTTTGGTTCCCAAAAGACCCCTTGACAAGGAGGTTCCAGTAAGAACTATTTGTTTATTTGGATCAATAACAGGCTCCATCCAGCAAATAACCAAAAATAGATGGTAACAGATCTGTAAAATACCAATGAGTAATGATTTTAAAAAAGACTCACATTGAATTTAGTTTTGTTAAGCTTGATTTGATTGTATGGAATGTTACATGCTTTAAATAAATTCAATAAAAGTTAAAAAAAAATACATAAAGACTCTTGCTGCATACATTTATAACACATGTTTATGTTTTCCAAATCTGTTAGTGTACTGCTAGGTAGCCCACAATACTTGAAAGACTTCAGTTTTTTTCCCCCACATATTAGAAAGTTTTTCAAAGCACAAAAAAAACAACTACATATGCAATTAACCTAGTAAAACAAGTAAAAAAAACATACAGGGGCATTAACAACTAATATTTTCAATAGTATAGAAAACATTGAAAAATATACATTTGTAATAGCATTTTACAACATGTAGTTGAAAATGTGGTGAAATAGGCTTGTAACGGCTGAAATAGCTTTTATAGACACCAGATTACAATTATATGATGTAATAACTGGATCAATTGACTGTTATTGTTAGTGGCTGGTTGTGGTGAGTCTCTGGCTAATTGTAGTTCATATTTCTTTAATATCATTTTTTAATGAAGAAGCACATGGAGAATTAAACAACATATGAATATGTCTGATTAGACCATCTAATAATCCTGTCAGTGCTGGTTTCTTCTTCATGGAGAAAAAAAGACGGGTCCCTTAGGCCATGTATTGATTATAGAGAACTAAATCCATCCATCCATTTTCCAACCCGCTGAATCCGAACACAGGGTCACGGAGGTCTGCTGGAGCCAATCCCAGCCAACACAGGGCACAAGGCAGGAACCAATCCTGGGCAGGGTGCCAACCCACCGCAGAGAGAACTAAATTAAATGATAAAAACTAACTATTCCTTTCCTTTATCTCATCCCCTCTGAATAATGTCACAGGGTCAATAGTTGTTTATAAAACTCAATTTCCAGAGAGTTTTTAAAATCTTATGAGAATTATAGATGGTAACGTGTGAAAAAGACATTATGAGTGTCTTGTGAACCCCTGTGGTGTTGCAGATACACCCTACTGTTTTCTTTAAGTCTTTTGTTAATGGTATTTTTAAAACATTCATTCATGAATCATGATGATAGCTGGACACTGCAGTGTTTTGCCAATAAATCGTAGTGCCAGGGAAATATGTAATCGTTATAATACAAGACGTCCACAGTGGGGGGAACATGCCCCCTCCCCATAGGAAACCAAGTTTTTTCAGTATTACTTTTTTTGCGTTAATGGATTTGGACTGGAATTGCTGCAGCAAAACTATAAATCATATACAATGTTATTTTCAATTTTCTAGCAATTTTGCAAATATTTCATTCTCTGTGCATTCATACACCGATTGCATTGCTGACTTTTTGCTGCTTTACTGTACACCAGTCCTTCACTATTTGTAGTATGTCTATCAGGAAATTCTTTGTAACGACTCCTGAATATTTATATCCAAAGTTCACTATCCACATCAAAATCTCATATTCTGAACATACATCCGAAAAAATATTAAAGTATACACACCAGCAAAATGTTTAGATTGCTCGTCTGTCCAGAGAGGGTGCATAGTGCACAGGCAATCAAGTCTGCTCATTCATCATCCATTCCACTTGAACATAGTTCAATTTTTCAGTTAGTAATTAACCATCCATCCATCCATTTTTCAACCTGCTGAATCCTAACTACAGGGTCACGGGGGTCTGCTGGAGCCAATCCCAGCCAACACAGGGCACAAGGCAGGAACCAATCCCAGGCATAGCGCCAACCCACCGCAGGACACACACACGCACACTCACACCCCAAGCACACACTAGGGACAATTTAGAATCGTCACTGCACCTAACCTGCATGTTTTTGGACTGGGAGGAAACCGGACCACCCAGAGGAAACCCACGCAGACACAGGGAGAACATGCAAACTCCACGCAGGGATGACCCGGGAAGCAAACTCAGGTCTCCTTACTGCGAGGCAGCAGTGCTACCACTGCACCACCGTGCCGCCTAGTAATTAGCCATTCTTTTAAAATTGCCTTAATTTATTTTGCTGAAAGTGTTATATGATAAACTCCATATGTTTTCATTGTTTATTTACAGTATATCACAGTGCTGCCCAGTGCAGAGTAGCAGGAAATGTAATTGATATCCAACACTGGATTGCATCATTGTGTTTTAAAGACATTTGCAGTGCAAGATTATATACATATTGAGTATATTAAGTGTAGGTAACAAGTAACAAGTAGGTAATTGGATCTTTAGATGCTTTATATTATGCAGAAGTCCTTCGTGGTCCATGTAGGTCAAAGTGGGCATTAACCATTCTGCTAGGCTTTAGTGGCACACCAGACATGTTAAGAAAGCAGAATTATCAGGGATACAGGCATCTAGCTGCACCTTCCCCTGCTTACATTCCAAAGTAAGTGACTGAGCTCCAGGTTGTACCAGGATCTGCCTGTAATAAAAGGTGTAAATCAGATGTTGAGTGGAGATCTTTCCTGAGGCCCTCTGCAGACTTCTTGAGCCAGAATACATGACATGGTGTGACGATGTGGGTTTGTGCATGCTCCCATCTTCTGTCCTTGAACCCGTCACCGTCGGTAATGTTACCAATGAGCTAAGCAGTGAGGCACAACAATAGAGCAAGAGGATGGTGTACAAAAAGTGTCAAGTGCTTTTATTTAAAACAACACAACAAAAGAAACTGTGTTCAAATTAAATAAATAAGTGCAGTGCCTTCCAAAAAGAGTAATTCTTTAAATAAATAATCCATAAAATGAAAGTGACACGTAGAGGTTGAAAAAAACAATAGAAAAACAATCTTTAAAAACGAGGTTAAAGCAACGCTGAAAACAGTACTTTAAAACATTTACAGAGCCCGGTGCTTCTTTTACCCCAGCGTCTCTCCTGCTTCTCCCGTTTGGGCCCTGCAGCAGGCGAGTTGCTCTCTCAGCAGCTGACCTTCACTCCGCTCGACCGGCCTGGAGGCCTACCGATTCCTGGCTTCGGTCGCACACTCATACCAGACCGAGACTTGGTTTCCTTGATGACCAGGATGCTCACATCAAGGACTTCACCCACCAAGCCTCCCGACTTCTGCTGCCTTCCCAGCCTTACACGGCCAGTCGTCCTTCTGCAGGTCGCTCCCGTACCTTCCTACAATGATCAGCGGGAGCGACCGTTTCCTTCTGCCCCCACCGAGTGTTGGCCAAACACCCTTCTTGGGGTTCACCTTCCAGCTCCCTGTCTGCGAGCCTGCACGCGTTCGCTCGTTCTCTCTCTCGCTTGCTCACACTGGCTCTCTCACCACCCTGCTTCGTGCTCTCCAGCAACCTCCATCTTTCTTTTTCCTTTCATTTTCTCTTTTTCCTCCCTCCTAGCCAACTCGCGCTTCTATCTATCATGAGGGCATAGCAGCTGTAGCAAATTAGCAGCCCCAGGAACAACCACGGATGCGGGCGGTCTCTCACCTGTGCACTTAGGTGAGAAACGCCTACACCGCGAATCGTCCTGAGTACTGCTTCAGCCACACAACCACCACGCCCCCCCAACCAAGCCACGAACGCGGTGATTATTTATTTTAAAATTGGCCTTTGATGGGCGCTGGGGACCCGCTACACCACACACGGACTCCAGCATGAACAAAGAGCTGTAAATCAATGAATAACTACACTGATGGGCAGAAAAACTTGTCTATGAGGACACAGATTTTGTAATTGGAAGGGATTTTAATCCAGTCAGGAGAAGTTATGCATTCAAATTCTATGCGCCATCCTGGGGATTTTGGTGTTTTTCTGTCTCTCTCAGGTGGCACTCTCAAGGGAACTCTGAGGAAACTTGGGGGAATCCCAAGAGCACTCTGCCCAGAGTCAATCATGAGCAGAACTGAGATCTGAGAACTGAAAACCTCACTCTCTTTATGCTCCCGAAAGCGGAGATCCAATTTGCCAAGCCAAAGATTGGGCCAGTGAGCTGAAAATACTGATAAGCAGTCATCGCTTCAAGAAGGGAACTTTAGCATCTAAATGCTTAGACATCAAAATTGCATATCGCAAATTTCAGCATGTCAACAAAGAACTCAGGATCCTGGATAAACAGATTTGGTAGCTCCTTGCACAGGAGTCCACTCTGCAGAAACAGAAAACCCAACTATGACTACAAGAAGACTCCCTTGAAAGCACCCCAGATATCTCAGCATCATTGACTCCGTGACACTCCACTTGGATGCTAGGACAAGTCAGCTTCACCCCTCCTCCAATGAAAACCACCACCTGCTTTGGAACTCTGCGCTCCCCCGATTTGCCTGCAGCTCATAAGGACATTTTAATTATTGAAGATTTTATTGTTTGCAATTTAAACTTTCCGTCATCTGACCACATGATGTTTGTATCCTTCTGCCCTGAAGACTGTGTCTCAGATATTGAAAGGAAAGCACTGCAGACCTTTGCGAAGCACAAGAATGAACAGTTTGGATGTGTCGTTCTCCACGTGGGTATAAATGATATTTGTTGCCTACACTACAAAAAATGCATATGCAGAAACAAGACAAAAACTTTAAATGGGCGTTGTTTTGCTTTTATTTAGGACAAAATAATCTGCTAATGGGGTAAGCAATATTTACTTGAAAAGATTTCTTAAAAATAAGCTTATATTAATTGTAAATACAATTTTTTTGATAAGTCTATAATTCCTACAATAAGGAAAACAAGATTTAATGTCATAATACAAATACTTTAACACTTGCTTAGATTTCATTTTTTGCAGTATAGGTCATTTTGACTTCTATGATGCAGAAACTGATCACTATTAAATTTAACTATTTGATTTGCTCCCACCTGTCTTCCAAACCTGGCCCTCCAGAGGTTTGTTTTTCTCCTATTTCACCAATTTTTGGAGTTTTTTTTTTGTATTCTGCTTCTACGTGTCAGCTGGTCAACTAATCACATTCAGGAATCAGGAAATCCAATTACATCCTAAATCAACTGAAACTGTTTTATTTGCTTTTGAATCTTTTCATTAAATTTAATAATGTCGAACTGTCTCTACTTAATGTGCTGCCATGTGCACATGCCTAAGTCAAATGTAGATATATATTGTATATATATTTATTTTTCTATATATGTAAATTAGATCTGGTTGGTCTCTTGCCATCTTTATGTATAAGGTTTTTAATTAGAAAACAATACGAACCTGTTTCTGATAAGACTGAAAGTTTGTTTTACACTTTAGTGCTTAAATGTTGTGTAACAATTCCCAGTCTTATTTTCCTTTTATTATACTTAGATTTATTAGAAATTGTCATAATAGTAATTAAATATACAATTAACTATGATATATCTTTATTGTTTTTGTTGACTAATCTGTGGAAAACACCTTGAGTTGCAAGTATAATAAAGTGCCATATATAAATAAAGTTATTACTTGTGCCAGAAAGAGTTAGAAGACATAGAAGAGGGCTAAGCTGAAAGAAGCACTGCACACCACAAATAAAGGATCATGCAGCAAGGAGAAAGAAAGCACTTCAACACAAGAAGAATTCTCCACTTGAACCCTGAGCAGCAACAAAGCAATAACTTCACGCAACATTGGGCATCACCTTTAAAACTATTTATTTTTGCCAAGGTAAATTTGAACTCTACATAGCAAGTAAACAGCCAGCCTCTATTTTATATGTTTGTCTGTCTAGTCTATCAACACACATATGCAGTTTCATTTCTATAATCTTTGTGTTTATCAATAAATTATATTATTCTGTTTCTTAAAACTAGTGTGCTTCAGTTACCTTGATACAAGTCTCCTCCTACAACAGAGAAAGGTAAGGGAAGTAAAGTAGGAGCCTTGACAAAGGCAAAACTTATAATTAATTAACAAAGTTAAAATTCATCTTTCCTTTTCCAACATTTAGTGGCATCCCTCTGGGTGGACACAATAAATCACACTGTTTCTTACATTTTTTGGCGTTCCCTGGGATGGGTGTCTAATTGATTATTGCATATTAATTATCAACTCTCAATTATCAAATTACCTACAACTGTAAAATAGACCTTTAAAGCATCATAGTGATACTTTGGAAAACTGTTTAATGGACTTTGGATGTGCTAGAAATACATTATTTTTTTTCCAAATCAACCTCACAATCTTGAGCTTTATCAGTTTATTAATGGACTTGCTTATTGTTAGGCTAGGGAATATGTGCCCTTAGTAATCACAAGACACTCTCTGGTCCTTCTTTTTAAAAATATTCAGATCAACTTGTTGTTGTAGTGCTTTTTTTCTCAATACATAACCACATGAAATTTGACAAATGAGAAGAGACAATTCAGTTCATCAACCTTGTTTCTTTTAGATAACAGCTAAGCTGGCCCAGTATCTCATCCAGACACTACGTAAAGGTTGTTAAGGTTTCTAATTCTGCTACTTGTCTCAGTAGAGTATTCCATATTCCCACAGCTCTTTGAGTAAAGAAGTGCTTCCTGGCTTCAGTCTTAAATGTGTCCCCTTAATTTTCACTACTATGGAAGAGTATGTAATTTACCACTGGGCTGAAATAATTTTGCTGGATCTACTTTATGAATACCTTTGAGAATTTTGAAGACGCGGATTAAGTCCCAACATGGCATCCTCTGCTGAGACCACATTTATAATGCTTTCATATGAGGCCACATTTATAATATTTTTATATGCACACAAACAGGCTTGAAATGTGCATACACAACTTCTCACACAAATATCGCTATTTATAAAAGAAAACTTGATGTTAGAACATGTGTATGTTTTCTGCAACTCTTACCCCATTTTGGAAAAATTAGGAAATGACAATGACTCCCTTGATAAAGTAGGGAAGTGCAAGCAACCCTGCCAAATGATAAATCATACGTATAATAATTTATATCACTAAATTGTTATTATAATGTGCGTTGGCATGACAATATATTACATCTCAAAAGTGAAAATATGATTTATAGACTATTTTATTTCCCTTTTAAGAATGTCATGATCTTGCTCTTTCAGTTGTGGAGCAGAATCAGATACTTTTAAATGCAGGTGACAGTGCCTCAATGCGTCAGGTGGGAGCCTGCTCTACCAGCCAATGAAGGTTTACAGCATTGTGATTGCATATGTATAAGAATAATTAGCATGGTCCATAGGTGGACGTTTCAGGGCAGTGTTCGAGGTGTGTCCACATACATATATTTTCAAGGTGACAACAATTTATAACAGGTAAATTGTGTAGAAGTGTGTATATGCCAGGTTTTATAAAAGTGTTTTGTTTTTGTCATTTGCATATTTTCACCCTTGAAATCATGCACATTTTTAAAAATAAGACCTTTGGAGACTAAACTCTCTGACCTTGTTAGAGTAAGACACATCCTTAATTCCTAGGATGCATCTGTTTGCTCTCCTCTGTACAGCTTCTTTTGCTGCTATGTCTTGTTTGGAGTTTGGTGGCCAGGACTGCACACAATACTCCAAATACAGCCTCACTAGTGCAACTATACATTTTGAGCATAGCACCACTTGATTTATATTCAAAAGTTTATACTAATATAACCTAATAAATTATTTGCCCTTTTAATTGGTTCTGCACATTGCTTAGATAATGAAAACTGTATATCAATATAAACCCCTGAATCCTTTTCAGAGTTTGCAGTGCCTCCCATCTTATATTTATAACTGACTGCGCTTTAGCCTACATGTAGCACTTCACACTCCTCTTTATTAAATTACATTTTTCAGGTGTTTGCCTGGTTCTGAAGGTTGACCAAGTCTTTTTGAACTGTTTTTGTAGTTTACTTTCAGTGTCTGGTATTCCACCAATTTAAGTGTCATCTGTAAATTCCACAAGTTTAAAGACTATAATTGAATTTATGTCATTAATATAAACCAGAAAAAGTAGCAATCCAAGGACAGACTCCAGAGGAACTCCCAAGTGTACTCCTTTGACCTCTCAATGATTTGGAGAAGGCTTACAGTATGATAGACTGCCATGTCAAGGGGTCTGGAGTTGCACAAGAGAGAAAGGAATACCAGTGAAGTATGGGAGGATTGTGCACGATATGTATGAGACATTGAGGACGTGGGTTAAAAGAAGTGTTGGAATAACAGGCAAGATCCCAGTTAGAGTAGGTCCACACCAGGGATCTTCTTCTGGTCCTTACCTCTAAATTGGAAGAGCACAGAGTATATAAGGTTTAATGATGATCAAGATTCAGATGTTAGGCTGCAGGGAGAGCTATTGAAAAGAGTGGATAAATTTAAATATCTAGGAAATAGTGGTAGCCTGAGATGGAAAACTGGATACAGAGATAACCCATAGAGTGCAGTGTGGATGGAACAATTGGAAGAAGGTATTAGGAATACCATGTGATAGAAGAATTAAGGTGAAGTTTAAAGGTAAAGTTTTTAAAACAGTGGTAAAACTAACAATGATGTATGGAGCTGAGACATGAGCAATAAAGGGAGTGCAAGAATAGAAGTTATACAGTATGTGGCAAAAATGAGAATGTTGAGATGGATGTGTGGAGTTACAAAAAAGGGCTGAATAAGAAATGAGAAAATGAAAGGTACAACAGAAGTGGTAGAGATATCTGAAAAGTAAAGGAAAGTAGGTTGAACTGGTAAGGACATGTGATGAGTAAAGACAATTAATATGTTGGAAAAAGACCGATGGAAATGGAAGTACAGGAGAAGAGAAAATGTGGGAGATCAAAGCAGAAGTGGATGGATAAAGTAAAAGAAGATCTGATGGAAAGAGGCTTGACTGGTGAGGAGGTGCTGAGCCAAGCTGCTTGGATTAGGTTGAGCAACCACATCAACCCCACACAGAAGTGGGAAAAGATGAAGAAGTGAATAATCCCCTACCCTTTCTACCCTTTCTTCTACTTTCTCAAGCTACCAAATATACTGTCAAACCCTACTTAAGGATACCCATTCCACATTGAAACTTTCCACAATCAAGCATTAGTCTATGCGGCACCCGCTTCCTTCTTGTCCCATTGATATTTCTTATTCCAATCCAGTGAACCTTCTATTAACATTAAATTATAACATTCTATTACTTTAAGATTTTACTTGTAATTAACAGTCTAGAGATTGAAACAGTAAGTTACACTACAGGTTTTTAATAAATACCCAAAACCCTTGGTTTAAATAATATGTGTACAATGTCATAGAAATCCATAAACAGCATTGATATCCAAAAAGAATCCATTGATAGGATTTGGGCAGGCAATTCCTCCGTTCCACTGCCTTCCAGAAGCTCCAATCATTGCCCATGTGAATGATGAATCCTTCAAAAGTAGTAGTAATCACCACAACTACCATATCAAAGAAAGTGGAATACTCTGGATTATTGTTAAACACAATCATATACACATAAAAAGGCTTCCATTCTTTCTTTCATTATCTTTCCACTCTCCATTTTCAGAATGTGATAGCTCTATTATACATAGCCAAAGACTCCAATTCCATGGCTGTATTTTTTCAGCTGACATTTCACCTTAAACCACATTGTAAAGAGTAATTCTACCAGGAACTCAATGTTCAATAGATTAGAGCTCTAAAAAACTCGGGGACAAGCAATCCCCTCCATCAAGCCAAGGATGTAATTTGTACATAGACAGAAAATGTAAATAAAGTTTCCAAATGTGATTTCAATTACAATTTGCATTGGAAACAGAACTTCAGTGCTACACAGTGTAAAATAGAATCTATCAAGTGAATTGTGTTTATTTTTCTTGCCATCCCAAAGGCAAACATGAATCCTTACGGGATTATAAATGAAATTTTAAAATTCAGTAACACCAAAAGATGTCAGCGTACAGTGTTTTCTGCTTTCAAACTTGTCCAAACATCACACATTTCAAGCAAATCTGAAATGTGCTAGCATAAATAAAGCATAACTACATATAAGAGAAGAAATATATATTGAATTGTGAGATATCTCATGAATATTAATATGCTAAGCTTGAATTGGAAGTGGTAAGTATAAAAATATTTTAAAAAACTGAATACTTAGTACAGCAGAATGCAATTTAGGTTAATAATCTGCATGTTAAATTCAGGAACTAAGAGTGCCGTTAAATTAAAATATATTTTAAAGACAAATTTGCTAAACAAATGACTCCTCAAGTCATAACCATCTTTCAAATCTCCTGCTTCACAGTTTTACCACGACATTTTCATAATTTCCTTGTTTATTTTTTAATGCACTGTTGTCAGGAGGAAATATGAGAGAGAAAAATACTTGAGAACCCATTGACTTGTCTTATTGGACTAGAACATCTACCCATCACCTTGTTCCAATTCATACCATGCTTGCATTCTACTGGTTGATTAAATAATGTTTGGCTTATATTTGTCATATACTTCACTATTTTATTTCTAGTGCTCTTTGCAAGTTATAAATCAAAATTTACTATGCTTTCATTTTAAGAATAAACACAGCAACACAGGAGCGCCACAAGGGACTGTACTTTCTCCGGTCCTGTTCAGCCTATATACATCGGACTTCCAATACAACTCGGAGTCCTGCCATGTGCAAAAGTTCGCTGATGACACTGCTATCGTGGGCTGTATCAGGAATGGGCTGGAGGAGGAGTATAGGGACCTAATCAATGACTTTGTTAAATGGTCCGACTCAAACCACCTACACCTGAACACCAGCAAAACCAAGGAGCTGGTGGTGGATTTTAGGAGGCCCAGACCCCTCATAGACCCAGTGATCATCAAAGGTGACTGTGTGCAGATGGTGCAGACCTATAAATATCTGGGAGTGCAGCTGGATGATAAATTAGACTGGACTGCCAATACTGATGCGCTGTGCAAGAAAGGACAAAGCCGGTTATACTTCCTTAGAAGGCTGGCTTCCTTCAACATCTGCAATAAGATGCTGCAGATGTTCTATCAAACAGTTGTGGCGAGCGCCCTCTTCTACGCAGTGGTGTGCTGGGGAGGCAGCATTAAGAGGAAAGACGCCTCACGCCTGGACAAACTGGTGAGGAAGGCAGGCTCTATTGTTGGCATGGAGCTGGACAGTTTAACATCTGTGGCAGAGCGAAGGGCGCTCAGCAGGCTCCTATCAATTATGGAGAATCCACTGCATCCATTAAATAATGTCATCTCCAGACAGAAGAGCAGCTTCAGCGACAGTCTGCTGTCACTGTCCTGCTCCACAGACAGATTGAGGAGATCGTTCCTCCCCCAAACTATGCGACTCTTTAATTCCACCAGGGGGGGTAAACGTTAATATTTAGCATTATACATAGTTATTGTCTGTTTTTTTCACCTGTATTATTATCATTCTTTAATTTAATATTATTTATTGTATCAGTATGCTGCTGCTGAAGAATGTGAATTTCCCATTGGGATTAATAAAGTATCTATCTATCTATCTATCTATCTATCTAATTTCTGCACATAATTGGGCTTCCCTCTTAGTTTGACTTCTTTTTTTCCTGTTTCTAAACATGTTATTTAACTTTAATTAATAAGAGATGTGAAACTTACAAAAAGTAATACATTAATATAGCTCTGATTTACTTGGTAATGGGTAAGTAGAGCAAAACATGCTTCTGTGACATCTCAGCTGTCATACAAACATGGCTGACTTATTACAGGGTTGTGCACCTTGTTGGTTCGGTAGCAGTTTAATCTTTTTCTGTCATTTTAATGCTAACATGACTTTTTATGCTACAGCTTAAAAGTCACCAGTTCATTAAATATACAGTAAATGGTAGGTTATTATAAACATGTTTCTCAGTGCAAGGCTTCAGAAATATCAGCCAATGCAATTTCTCACGCTAGTCAGGAAACAGATGGTGTGTCTTTTTTTTGGGCCATGGAGAAACCAATTCATCCTTACCTTGCGTGATATTTATTAGCTTTGCAAAGTTTTCCCATTTTGTGCATAACACTGGTGTTTCTGTGATCTGACACAACACAATTCCAATTATATTTATCTTTAGAAATGTGCACCTTTGTGTGGAATATCAGTAGAAAACAATCGCAGGCTGGGCTGCTATTTTTAGAAAAGCTGAAATGAAAAGGAGCATTAATTAACATTTTTTAATGATATACACTTATGGTATGTACTTTTCTTAATCTATGTTTGTTGAAGATGCAAGTTCCTTCAGTTTTTCTGCCTTGTGCTTTTTTCTTTATAACGCTTAGCACAATCTCCTGAAATTCTCTAGTACCTCTTCTTTTGACTTTGTCTTACACTGCCATTATTTTTATATTAAGAAAACTAGAACTGTTCATTTCTAAATTGGCCCTAGTGTGTGTTTGGTGTGTGTCCTGCGGTGGGTTGGCACCCTGCCCGGGATTGTTTCCTGCCTTGTGCCCTGTGTTGGCTGGGATTGGCTCCAGCAGACCCCCGTGACCCTGTGTTCGGATTCAGCGGGTTAGAAAATGGATGGATGGATAGAACTGTTCATTCTACTGCAAATGTGGTCTCTCAAGGGCTTTATAGAACTTAACAATAATTATTCTTTACTTGTCCTCCATATAGCAAGCTATATGTTCCTGGTTACAGATAATGAAGAGTACACATTGCCTTTCTTATAAGCTGTAATTTTCCACAAAACTGGCAGTCTTCAATAAATATGTTATTATATCCATACATCCAATTTATTCATCCATGTACTGAACTTGCTCAGCACACTTTTAAGGTCACAGGTAGACCAAGGCAGGAAGAAACCATAGCAGGTCTGTGAGATGGTAGAAGGGAACCAAAGTATGTGGTGAATAAGCCAATAGGAAATAATGTGCAAACTGGCCAAGGATGTGAACTCACAGTTTTTCTAGACTTTTAAGGCTGTAACACTGGCCTCTTTGCATAGCTTTCTCATGCATATTAATTCAATATACAATAGTAATACCATACCATTTTCTATGCTCACTTAATCCTTAGCAGAGACATGGGGGACTGGATCCTATCCCATTAACCATACATTGCAAGGCATGAATGATCTCTGGACACGGCACCAGTCTATCACAGGGAAACACACTCACAAACATCACCCACACACTAGGGCTGATTTAGTGCTCCCAGCTGAGTTAATCTGCATGTCTTTGGACTTTGAGAGGAAACCCATGCACAGAACATGCAAACTCCATGTATGGAGGACCCAGAACGTGAACCCTGGTCTTCTTACTATAAGACAACAATGTCTCCACTACACCACCATGCTGCCCTAGAAAATTAATACAATCAATAAATCATAATGGAATGTGTTTTTTAATGAATATGTAAAGAGTTTATAAAAACAATTGTTTCACTTATACTTCAACCTTAAAAACATCTCTCTTTTAAAGAATATCATCAACACATGCGCTAAAATTTCATAAACTGAATAACAACATTGCTTTTACTTGAAATCATTCCCAACAGCACCTTTCTAATTACTGAGCTTTTAATTTGTCATTGTAGATAAACAATTTTTAGCTTAAATTATTTGCTACAGCAAAACTCTCAAAGGACTCTGTCAGCAGGTGTTTACTCACCAAATGCCCAATAAATCCTATTATGTTTTGTTTTTTTGTCAAAGTTTTATTAAAAATGTTACACATATATACAGAACAATACAGACTTCAGTGATTTATTGCGAATTACTGCCTCTAAATGTTTAAAATATGATTCTGGAATTGTAAATTGAATAAATAACCACTAACAGAAATTAAGGATGATGGACCTCTACCACTAAAAGAGTAAATCTAAACAAGATGATGTGTCAAATTCATTACCTGATTTAATCAATTTGTAGGATTTGGGTAAATTATTTCATTTTCTTTTTTATTTGAGTATTTTTGGTGTTTTAGGTGATTTCTTAAGATCTAAATTGCCACAAGGTTATGTTGTGTTCACATGGGCAGTGATGTCTCAGCAGCTGTTTTGAATTTCTAACAGATGGACTGGGGACACAGTAAGCTTGTTAGCTATTATAATTTTGCTGAACTTGCTAAATAGCACGGGTTAATCACAATGAACTGAAAGCAGCATACTTAAAGGAGTTCAAACTATAGTTAGTATTCAGCTGGACTAAATTTGTACTCTACCTTAAGTTTATTTAAAGTGAAGTTTCCTGTTGTTGAGCTGCAGGGCAGAGAGAAGTAGTGATGGGCGGAAAAACATTTGAATCATTTGTGTTGGAAATCGTATCGAATTTTCGAAGCATTTGACACTCCCTTCTCTAGTGACACCTCCTGGCCATTTGAATTAACGTTACACAAACTCATGATTCAGTTCAATGACGTCTGTTAAAACTGTATTGATTTTACTTTTTCACTGCTACAGACTGACAATAAAGAGAAGATTTCATCAACGGCTTCCAGTGTCTGATGTGCAACTGAGGGGCAGCAGACAAGCTCACGTAAAGGGAGACAAAGCACCTCCTCACCCTGAAGCCCAGGCTCTTCTCATAAATATTCCCATCTTGTGCTTTTTCTCATTCTAATTCTAATTCTATTTACATCAATGATTTACTCTGTTGTGGTGCAGTTCGGAAGACTACTTATTTACCCCCCACTGCAGCCTTTGACAAGATGCATTCACAAGGAAAGGATGTTGCTGACAGTCAGGTGCTTTTTTTAAAGTTTGGCTCCAGATGTGCTTATCCAGCTGTTCATTCTTGTCAGTACTTGAGTGATCTTTATGTCCACCTCTGGATGAATTCGCAATGTTTCTTTTCAACATTTTTGTCTCATTAACACAGAAATCCAAGGCTTTCCCTAAATTGCAGAAGACGCTGTTGATTGTACTGATTCTGTTTTAAAGACAGTTGTGATTAGTTATGCACAGCTCACTTTTACTCTCATTGCTTTTTGGAAATCAATAATACTTTTTAGTTACAGATCTGGGAATCACTAAATACTAAAAATGTTTGGATGGATGGATGGGTGGATGGATGGATGGATGGATGGATGGATAGATAGATAGATAGATAGATAGATGGATGGATAGATAGATAGATAGATAGATAGATAGATAGATAGATAGATAGATAGATAGATAGATAGATAGATAGATAGATAGATAGATAGATAGATAGATAGATAGATACTTTATTAATCCCAAGGGGAAATTCACATACTTTAATGAGGAGTGTCTTGAGCATATACTGTTGTGATGCTTAGATGTAGCATTTCTTAGTCTCTCTGATATGATCGACATGGGGTTGAATAGATTCTGGATTGTTATAATACGTGCTGCCTTACGCAAAATATGCTCATCAATTTGTTACAGATTCTATGGTGGACACGATTCCACACCAAGGAATGAGGTGACCCATGTCAATTGGTCATGTGTCCTAAACGTATTAATTAACTTACAGACAAGTACTACATAACTGTTTTTTTAAAAAGTCCTTTTTTTAACTTTGGGGAAGGACCATATGCAAGCCCCATCTAGGATTTGAACTCACGTTAGCACACCCTAAAGATGCAGCAGGGTCAACTGCTTTTACGCTTTAAACCAAAAAAGTTCACTAGTGGCTGACCAAATCGGCTGCTGACTGCGCAGATCTCAATGACATCACAATGTTAGCACACCTCAAAATCACGTGATGGGTTCATTTGAAACAAGCCTCGAAGCTGTGCTTTGAAAGCTCAAAATGGTGTCAAAACATCAGTATTGAGCAGCCCATCACTAGAGAGAAGTAGAAGTACAGCCAGCACAATTCCACAGAGCAATGTGCCTTTTCACTCTTCCACCATTTGAAAGGAATAAGTTGGAACTTACCAAATTACCAATTACATTTGTAAAGAATCTGCTATGATTGCTTTCCAAAATGACTGCTTTCCAAAGCAAGCAAAAGCCAGAACCTGATAAAGAAAATCATTAAATTAAAAATTAGAAAGGTAAGAGGAACAATAATGTTTAACCTCAAGTAATTTCTGAAATTTAATTTCAAATTCTGTTAAAAGTAAGACTGTTAAATTTTTTGGCTGTTAGCTGGTGTCTTTTGCAATCATTTAGAAATGCCATCTGGAGCATCTCGTTAAACAAATAAGAAACACAGTAATGCAACAGTGTTGCATTTAAAACCTTCAGCTGTGGCAGTCGTTTGTTTTGTAACTGGTTGCCATTAACAGCTTCATCTCATACATTTTAGCTCAAATGCATTTTTTTCTAGTTAAAAACAAACAGGAATTTGTCTAAGAAAATATGGTCAAATATAAACATAGAACATACAAAACTATAATTATTCATTAACTTGGCCTCTGTTTTAATTTTCTAAAAGATCAATTAAAAAGTTCTGATGCACTGCCCCCTGAAGTGTGTTATAATTAGTACAATTTCAACATTGAGCCCTTGGAACGGGAATAAGCATAAGATCAGCTGAACACCTGTGCTGTTGGACATGCTTCTTTGTTGCAACTGAGCTCAGGGTGGGAGGTGATATCCATAAAGCAACATACTTACTAGTCTGCAAACTTAGTACTCTGCTACAGGCTAACTTTGGAAGTTTGTTGCAATTGACCCCTGTAATTGCCATTTGTTATTTATTAAGATTATGTTAAATTGATAAAAGTATTTTCCTAATTACATTAAAATGTCCATAAACTAAGTTGAAATGGAATATTTTACTTATTTCTTGTCCCTCTGAGTACAGATTAGTCTCAGTTTGTCATTTCCCTTGAAGCTAGTAATGCATGGAGGGCAAATAGTTTTCAAAGTATGTCGTATCGTATTGATCATATTGAATGTGGCATATGTATAGAACATACTAAATGTATTAAGTATGCATATGTAAGTTTGCCATAGGAAGACTGCAAGGTTGAATTTAGGGAGAAGGTGAGACAGGCACTGGGTGGTAGTGAAGAGTTACCAGACAGTTGGGAAACTACAGCAGATGTGGTAAGGGTGACAGCAAGAAGGGTGCTTGGAATGACATCTGGACAGAGGAAGGAGGAAAAGGAAACCTGGTGGTGGAATGGGGAAGTACAGGAGAGTATACAGAGGAAGAGGATGGCAAAGAAGAAGTGGGCTAGTCAGAGAGATGCAAAAAGCAGAAAAGAGTACAAGGAGATAAGATTAAGAGAGAGGTGGCGAAGGTTAAAGAAAAGGTGTATGATAAGTTGTATGAGAGGTTGGACACTAAGGAGGGAGAAAAGAACCTGTACTGATTGGCTAGACAGAGGGACCGAGCTGGGAAAGAATGTGCAGCAGGTTAGGGTGATAAAGGATAAAGATTGAAATGTACTCACAAGCGAGGAGAGTGTGTTGAGCAGATGGAAAGAGTACTTTGAGAGGCTGATGAATGAAGAGAATGAGAGAGAGAGAGAGAAGGTTGGATGATGTGGAGATAGTGAATCAGGAAGTGCAACGGATTAGCAAGGGGGAAGTAAGGACAGCTATGAAGAGGATGAAAAATGGAAAGGCCGTTGGTCCAGATGACATACCTGTGGAAGCATGGAGGTGTTTAGTAGAGATGGCAGTGGAGTTTTTAACCAGATTGTTTAATGGAATCTTGGAAAGTGAGAGGATGCCTGAGGAGTGGAGAAGAAGTGTACTGGTGCCGATGTTTAAGAATAAGGGGGATGTGCAGGACTGTAGTAACTACAGGGAGATAAAATTGATAAGCTACAGCATGAAGTTATGGGAAAGAGTAGTGGAAGCTAGGTGATGATTAGTAAGCAGCAGTATGGTTTCATGCCAAGAAAGAGCACCACAGATGCAACGTTTGCTCTGAGGATGTTGATGGATAAGTTTAGAGAATGCCAAAAGGAGTTGCATTGTGAAACCTCGAGAGGAGTTGTGGTATTGTATGAGGAAGTCGGGTGTGGCAGAGAAGTACGCAAGAGTTGTACAGGATATGTATGAGGGAAGTGTGACAGTGGTGAGGTCTGCGGTAGGAGTGACGGATGCATTCAAGTTGGAGGTGGGATTACATCAGGGATCGGCTCTGAGCCCTTTCTTATTTGCAATGGTGATAGACAGGTTGACAGACGAGATTAGACAGGAGTCTCCATGGACTATGATGTTTGCTGATGACATTGTGATCTGTAGCAATAGTAGGGAGCAGGTTGAGGAGACCCTGGAGGGGTGGAGATATGCTCTAGAGAGGAGAGGAATGAAGGTCAGTAGGAACAAAACAGAATGCATGTGTGTGAATGAGATGGATGTCAGTGGAATGGTGAGGATGCAAGGAGTAGAGTTGATGAAGGTGGATGAGTTTAAATACTTTGGATCAACAGTACAGAGTAATGGGGATTGTGGAAGAGAGGTAAAAAGGAGAGTGCAGGCAGGGTGGAATGAATGGAGAAGAGTGTCAGGAGTAATTTGTGACAGACGAGTATCAGCAAGAGTGAAAGGGTCTACAGGACGGTAGTGAGACCAGCTATGTTATATGGGTTGGAGACGGTGGCACTAACCGGAAAGCAGGAGACAGAGCTGGAGGTAGCAGAGTTAAAGATGCTAAGGTTTGCACTGGGTGTGACAACGATGGACAGGATTAGAAATTATTACATTAGAGGGTCAACTCAAGTTGGACGGTTGGGAGACAAAGTCAGAGAGGCGAGATTGCATTGGTTTGGACATGTGCAGAGGAGAGATGCTGGGTATCTTGGGAAAAGGATGTTAAGGACAGAGCTGCCAGGGAAGAGGAAAAGAGGAAGGCCTAAGAGAAGGTTTATGGATGTGGTGAGTGAAGACATACAGGTGATGGGTGTAACAGAACAAGATGCAAAGGACAGAAAGATATGGAAGAAGATGATCCGCTGTGGCCATCCCTAGCGGGAGCAGCTGAAAGAACATGAAGAAGATATAAGTTTGCCTTAGACAAATAATGCAACCTTTAAGTATAGAAAGTAATTAAAGTTTAACAAGAAAAAGCTAATTTTGTAGAAGAAACTTTTTTTTTTTCTTTTTGGCATTTTATCCTGCATGTGTAATTACTTTTTTCTCTATTTTTGTGTGAACTGTTTTGTTTTGAATTTTCTAAAACAAACTCTATTGGACTATGAAATTTCTTTTGGTATGCGTTTGAATCATCAACTCAGTAGCTGCTTAATTTTGCGAACCTGGGAACGACGCAGCTACAACCCCATTAGTTTGATATTATAACATTTTACCCATTTGTTTGTGAGTTTGCACAAAGGTATTCTGTCTGTTTATAATTTTTAAGAAGTGTATTAATTAGAGTGCTTGATAGGAGCTAGTCTGTTTACTCAGGCATTTAACCTTAATTGCCTTTCTTGTTTAGTTCCTATTTCTCAGGCTAGCTACAAGGATGTTTAAAAGTATTATTTTACACAACATGCTTTGCTCTTAACTGCTGTCAAATGTAGACAATCCAGCAGTACAGTATTCTCCATCAGTTTTCTAATTCATTTTTCAGTTTAGGGTTACAGGACGCCAATGTCTGGTGCATTTTTCTAGAGATCATTTGTGCCAGCACTCTCAGTAACTGTGTTAATACAAAGTTATACCTTGGATATAGGTGACAAAAATTTACTCAGTGACAAGGACATGATATCAATAAATTAAAATGGTAGATAAGGGGAAATTAGACATATATAAACAAAAGATCTGTGTGTCTGTGTCTGTGAGTATGGAGCAGTCACAGCCACCAGATAGTGCATGCATGCACCTCACTTCTCACTACAAAAGATGTGTAATGTGTGGTCAACCACAGCCACAGGAGTTAGTGTGAATTCTATGAACGATGTACAACCTTATTCATGTGTGACTTGCACACAGCTGCACTCGACTGCACATCCATCTCAGACAAGATACAACCACTCCCAGCGGCAGAAGAGGGTCCACACCCTCTGCTCTGGGTAATTCTTAAGAGTCAGCAGACGCCTCTACAAGTTCTTGAATATAGTAAAACCGGCAAGGGAGTCTTCGGGTTGTTTTTTTTTCCCCTGAAGACCACACACAGCTAGCATCAACATATTTAAATAATAATCTATGCTAGTGCACTTCAGAACCACTAATATATCTGTATGTAAAGAAAAATTCAGAGTTACTAAAAGAAAGATAACAATGTTTCAGAAGAAAGGTGATATGTGCATGCCAGTCCCTAACCTAGTCATAAAGCAACCACATTAGGTCTCCCAAATTGTGAGAGTCAGAAGAACAGAAACATTGACTTGTTCCTGGCACGGTATCTCGTCATCAGAATAAAAGAACTGTAACCCCTTCAAAGAGCATCAAATACCAAAAATGCGTAAATTAGTCACTTAGTTAATGCAAAAACAGACCATTTCTGAATCATTGCAAGCTGTTAGCATTAAAATCCTGTCATCTCTCAAAAATCATGAGTGTCGCATCCATTCATAGGCCTCACAAAAAAGGAACAATTTGTCAGTGTTGCCAGTAATTACACAATATGAACATTAGAAAGATATAATGTGAAGTTTATTAATATACCTGGCAACAGCTGGAACCACAAGGTGACTCTGATGTAGCTCTGTCAGGATCACCAGCTTTTTAAATATCCTTTTGTGCTTTTTCTATTGTTTGGTTGGTGCTAATATTGTTTCCTATAATTTGGCTGGGGTATTATAATAACTAGTAACAAGTCTATTTTATTTATTTATATGTTTTTAATAAAAGTGGACTAAGGACCAGCTCTCCTTTATTTGTAAGAAAAAACAAAATCACCCATGTTAACCTTTTTTGTTACTATTGTTTGCTTTTAGGTTTTCCACAATGCTCTTTTATATTGTTTTAGTGTTGCTTCTTTTGAGTTCTGTTGAAGCTAGTTATGTAAGCAGGTACTCACTTCAGCTCATGAGGGGCCTGGTAAGTGAAACAAGCCTTTGTTTGTTTTATGAAGGTGTAACGGTCAATTAGATCCACTTAGTCTAGCCTTATGGCTTCTTATGGTTTTAAGCAATTCTCTTCGGTGTATCTGTCACTATGAAAACCTTGGTGACTCAGCAAACATTTTAACAACTTAAAATTGTATATTTTTAAAATTTTATATGCCAGCTAATTCAACTACGATCAAGAATGTGAGTCCAAACTGAATGAGTATATCTATCTTTTTCAAAACAGCTGAAATATTTGCCTTGAAAGTTAGCAGTTAATTAGACCTACTTTCATTCCTCCTTTTGCATTTAAACTTTCTCCAGGGTCAGAGTTATACGAATACTGCTACTACTAGTGTTGAGTGAAACGATTTGCATTAAATTGAATTCACAGTGAAACTCAGAGTTTTGTTTCACAAAAATTTGCAAAACCACAAGCATTTGGCTTCTTGTGAAATTCATGCCATTGACATAAGATGAAACGTGCTTAGTTCCTGTCTGGAAGCGTTTTCATACGTACAGTAAATTAATTCCACATGCATCTGCCTGTCATTTAGATATCTAATGAAAAAAATAAATCAGGAGTGGTCTCCCCTAGACTTTTTCATATACTCAGATATGGGGATGGATATTTGAGGAGTAAACTGCAAGACAAGGATTATATTTTTATATTATGTACATTAAAGAACCATCAACAACAAATCAAATTCAGTTAATAATTTATTGAACAATTATTATAAAAGTAAAGGTGAATAAATCGGACTCTGCAGCTGCATGAATAAAAGGTAAAGTATTACTTCCAGGTAGCGGAAATATCCCAAAAGTTGATAGAAATCTATGTTTTATACCTAATATATATGTACAAAATTTGTTTGACCTAAGTGAAAGCGTACTCAAGTTATCGTGTTTACATACGCACACATACACATACAGATGCACAGTCATAATTTCAAAAATTGTATTTTCAGACTCAGTGAGGTCTAAAAAATTGAGATTCATCAAAATCTCGAAATGGAATTTTTTGAGTATTCCAATACTTTCTGTATACTTCATATATGAGAAAGTCAGGGAGGTCTAAAACATCGAGATTCATCAAAATCTCAACATCAACTTTTGGGATGATTACAATACGATTACCAGACTCATTTCTTGTCTCACCACTAAGTACTACTATTTAGCCAATGTCTAAAAGTTTCACTTCCAAACTTACTGGAAGAAGTTGCTTTATAAACTCTTACCATTCTAAATTCATGCAAGTATATGTTTACCTACAATAGCATAATAGAAATTTGATGTGCATAGCATGATAGAATTTTGGGGAAGAAAAAAGACAGGTGAACTAACTGAATATAATCCGAGGCCTGCTCTGCAATCCCTAAACTTTTAACCTTTTAAAATTATCTTGGGTTTTGTTTTGTATTGTCCGCATGTAGTTCATACACTTTTCACTCTTATTGCATTTGCTGCATTATGTATGCCAGAGCTCATTTTATGTCGGTTGCAAGTCAAACCATACTGTACATGAAAGTGCTAACTGCTTTAAAAGCTGGCAGATATCAAGAGCACATTAATGTCACAACCATCTGACATGCTATGAGCATAAAACTGTGAAAATTTAAAAATCAACCTCATTCTAGCAAGCAAGAGGAGGAAACATAATATAAAGTAATATTCCAAAACAATTGTTTAAAATGTCAACAATCAGAAAAACAAAATTGACAATTTAAAAAAATGTCCTTTGCATTTGACTGAATTGAGCCCAGGATATGTTTTAGCAACCTTCTGAAAGGCATTTAAACGGTATGAAGAAGTGGCTACAGCCATTTATAACTTCAAATGAGAGTCCAGCGAAAATGATATGAACAGAACACACTAGCTGGATATCTATGGATAAATGCTGCATGTTTTAATTTTTTGGTATACAGTAATCCCTCCTCCATCGCGGGGGTTGCGTTCCAGAGCCACCCGCGAAATAAGAAAATCCGCGAAGTAGAAATCATATGTTTATATGGTTATTTTTATATTGTCATGCTTGGGTCACAGATTTGCGCAGAAACACAGGAGGTTGTAGAGAGACAGGAACGTTATTCAAACACTGCAAACAAACATTTGTCTCTTTTTCAAAAGTTTAAACTGTGCTCCATGACAAGACAGAGATGACAGTTCCGTCTCACAATTAAAAGAATGCAAACATATCTACCTCTTCAAAGGAGTGCGTGTCAGGAGCAGTGACTGTCACAGAGATAGCCCTATTGATTTGTTTGTATTTCTCTCTGTTTAGCTTTTAAGTATGCGAAGCACCGCGGCACAAAGCTGTTGAAAGCGGCAGCTCACACCCCCTCCGTCAGGAGCAGATAAGTGAGACAGAGTTTGTTTTTCAAGCACAAATCAATACGTGCCCTTCGAGCTTTTAAGTATGCAAAGCACTGTGCAGCATGTCCTTTCAGAAAGCAGCTGCACAAAAGATAGCAACTTGAAGATAATCTTTCAGCATTTTTAGAGCGACCGTATCGTCTAGGTGTGCGAACAGCCCCCCTGCTCACACCCCCTACGTCAGGATCAGAGAAAGTCAGCGCAAGAGAGAGAGAGAGAAAGTAAGTTGGGTAGCTTCTCAGCCATCTGCCAATAGCGTCCCTTGTATGAAATCATCTGGGCAAACCAACTGAGGAAGCATGTACCAGAAATTAAAAGACCCATTGTCCGCAGAAACCCGCGAAGCAGCGAAAAATCCGCGATATATATTTAAATATGCTTACATATAAAATCCGCGATGGAGTGAAGCCGCGAAAGGCGAAGCGCGATATAGCGAGGGATTACTGTAGTATTAAAATTTCAAGGTTGAGCTCATAACAGTAAATTTTACACATTCATCATTGCCATTCTGTCACAGTAATATTGATGTGCTAAAATGATGGAAACAATAGAGTTCCCAGTAGCATTTTTACTTATTTTATAAATCAAATGTTTTTCAGATGTTTAGAATCATTAAAAATATAACTAATAAATATACATTAAATTTCACATTTCAGGGAGAAGAAAAACACATTCAAATCTGATAAATTGTGGTACAGCTCGGTCTCCATGTAGTCTGAGTTTTTTCTGCTGTACTTTTGAAAATATAATTGGCCACTGTAAGAAAACTTTACCTTGTTCCACGCCATTCGAACTAGCGTGGTGCTGAGGTATCACCCATTGCATGGCTGCACTCAGGTCCTAATTTGGGATCCTGAGGTGGTTTGTCATGTGGTGGGTGTAGTAATGCTCTGAATCAGTGCATGCTGGCAACCTCTTTCTCTCTCTCACACACACACAGACACAAATGTGTCCACCCCTTAATTTGTGAAGTTGAGTGATTTGTCTCATCTTACTGAAAGAACTTCAATCAAAATTAGGATTACATAATATGGAATGAAATGCACAGTATGCAGACTATGTTACTAACCTGTAGGTCCAGTGGAGTTCTAGAATGTGAATCCTGCCACTGTTTTGGAATAATTGTGTGTTTTCATTTTAGGCTTTCATACATTTTTGCATTACTTATTAATTTTATAGTGTAAAATATTTTAATGTCTTTTGTGGATATCATTTTATGATTCTGGAGCCAAAATATTTCTTGGAAACGAACACTGTGGCAGTCACATGACCAGTGGTGACGCAGTCCATGACATCATCAGGGTTCCACTGTAAAATGCCGTTGCCCAGCATCTTCAAGCTTTCCACAATATTATCAAAGACATGTACTAAAACGCTCCTTAGTTTAGTCAGGAAGAATACATTCTAGTCACTGTTGGGTTCTTTTTGATATTCACACTTGATTTTCCACTTTACTGTAAGGTTTGTTTAGTCCCTTAATGTTTTGATCTTCTGATTGAACTTTCTGGTTTGGATCCATTCCGGTCTTTAAACTTTCACCATGCTTATTCTCTTTATCACAATCTTCATCTCTTGGTCTTATTTTCTCATAATAATTTAGGGTTTTTAAATTTAATAACTTGATACAGACTTGGGATAGGGGTATTCCACTTATTAACTTTTTTCAGGAGTGGGCTGTCTGAGGAAATAAAAGATAACCTTGTGAAATGTAATTTAGACATATTAGATGCAGTTGTGGACTTGGAAATTGAGAACTCCTTTGAAAAAGCTTGCCTTAAGCTATAACTAAAGTATCTGATCAAGTAGGGATAGGCAAGGCGGGCCTTTGAAGTGAACTTCCCTTTAGCAACAGTTTGATTATTTCTATGTAGTTACACAAGATGGATATCACAAACAATTCATAAAATTAGAGAATGTACGTTTCATCAACCTTCAGTTGTTTTTCTGGATTACAGCTTTATTCTTATGGACTTGAGTATAAATCTGGATAAAATTTAAGCAGTTCTTGATTTGAAAGAACCATGAAGTATAAAACAAGTCCTATAAATCATGGAATCATTTAAGGATTTAATGTAAATAGATATTTCTTTAGTCAAACCTGCACATACAGTACATATTTAGAGAATTCAGATTTTTATGCAATTTATAAAATCAACAGCCAGGCCATTAAGAATCCCTCTTTGCCTGCCTGTGAAAAAGCTGATATTGCAATCTTCCTCACTGAGCACCTGACACACTCACATCCACTACAGGGCCACCGCACTGATTCAGGCATATTAACTTCTGTATCCACCCCCCAACTCAGGCTTCCATATCAAATCACCAACAAAGAAAATGAACTGAACATTCTGGATGCTGTTGGAAAATATCATACTGTACATGACTGAACTAAAACTACTAGTTGATTTTTCCTACCCTTAACACAGTACAAACAACTTTCGTATCCACAAGTCTTATTTAACCTGACTCTAGCCAAAGGAGAAGAGACTTCCCCCATTTGAGCAATGGTTGCTCTACAAGTTTCTTTTTCTTATAGCCTAAGGAAGTCTTCAATGTCACAATTTTCTTAGGCTTGCTCAATGAGAGTTCAGTTCAGGCTTAGAAATCTCTAAAGCTACTTTGTGACAATGTCCTTTGCAAAAAAAAAAAAGCTATTCAAATTAATGAAACTGAACTAAATTGAATTGAAAATAAGATCCTCTAAGGAAAATCTACTAAATAAAAAACAGGGGTCTGTGTGTCCAGTCCAGTTGGGCTTTGGTGTAATCGGTCAGTTTGGTGATACAACAAAGTAAGAAGTGTGAGTGTAAGACGCATGAGGAGAAGTAAAGGCGTATGAGGCACACTGAAAAACAGTGCCTTCAAAGACAGAAAAAATAAAACAGGAGGCAAGAAAGGCATTCTGAAAATAATGACAGAGTCTGAAAAGTAGTTTTTGCAGAAATGCACTCAACCGAGGGAGTGCCAATGAAAAGACTTTCACACACGCAAATACAGAGGAAAGCTGCTGAAGGTACACATAGGGCAAGAGCTGGGAAATATTTTTAAATATTTTGTTACCTGTCTTCGACTTTTGGCTATTTATTTATGTTCTGTGTAGGTTTTCAGATATCCTAGTTATGATACATGATTAAATGTAATGGACTTTCATACACTTTAGTGAAAGTATGGTAAAACTAGGAAGATGTTGATGTAATCCTCCTTCAAGTCCACATTGGACTGCTGATTCTGGCAGGAGTGTAGAGGTTTAAAGGTGTAGTGACAACAAGCAAGCGTTTGGAATGCTGTCTCTTGAGCCACATTCTCCTGTTGCTTACGCTTTGATAGCTGGAAGTACATAGAAGGAAACATTACAAGGTGGAAGCTATTAGGATACCTGAGATAAATGGGTTCTGTTATTGCCCCTGTTCTACCGCCCATGCTCATATGTGACTGTTAAATATTGAAAAGGCTCTCACTTGACTGAGCATTTAAATCTATATGGCTGTATTTTGTTAGACGACGATGTCAGAGGACATTACAATGACCTGATGCTAATCGAGACAGACCAGGCACTAGCACCGTTATTTGATTGTTGTTGTTGTTTTTTTTTTTTTTTTTTTTTATTAACATGAAAGTTGTGTGAACCTGCATGTTTCACTAATTAGCAAAAGAGGGACACGTGATTATCAGGTAAGTTAATGTTAACATAAAGACATATAGGAAAATTGGCCTCACAAGAATATTCCAAAAATGCCACTGTTCACTCTAAAGGAATAGAATGAAAATGTGTGCATGGAGCTGGAGGGCTTAACAGAGAGAAGTGCTGAATATTCTTTAACTGACTCCCTCCCAAACTCCCCACTCAACTGACTCTGAGTGCCTGTAGTTTTATAGTTAAGCAAGCAAGTTTATTTTTACAAGTCAAATATTTTCCTGATATATGAAGCTTCTCAATATTTTTAGAGCAGGAAACATGTCATAACACTACAAATAAACAATTTAATCAATAATTGAGTTTATTTTATTGTAAAATATGTTACATGCTCTTTTCAAATACATTACTGAGTGTATGATGGAAACCTGCAGTCAAACTGAGTAGACAAGAACCTACAATTTAAAGAAATAAAAAAGGAATAAAACATGAAAGTTAATTAAGTAAAATACTGTAACTTAGACTATACTATATACATAACATTTTGTGGACTTCTAGTAGTACATTATTCATAAAATCTTCATCAGTCTTTTTAAATGCTAAAATATTTGTTTTATGTTACTTAATAAATCACTGTTTGAGGAACAATATAATTATAATAAAAATGTAATGTTTGATTAAGAGTATAAGTTTTTAATAAAAAATGCAAATAGTTAAATATATATGTTATTGATATTTTTGATACTACTCAGCTCATACACATGGATTGATCATCTGCATGAGCAGATGTTACTAATAGATAATTTACTAATACATCTCCATGAATATCATAATACTGTACAAAAATTACAGTTACTATGGGTAACAGTTAGTTTTGTTTTAAACAAAAAAAATATGCCATGTTGGCCTTTCTGAATGCAAACAGTTGCTGTTGAAGAAGGAAAACACTTATTTACCAAAAACTTAAGCTTTAATTGTCCATTACTGGTGAACTGTTATTTGTATAAACAACTCAAACAGTGCTTATAATTATGTTGCTGGCTGAGAAAAAACACCTGTTAATTAAGGTCAGGGGTTACCACGTTGGAACAAGCAAGAATATTAACTAAATCAGACAAAAACAATTAACTAAAAAAGAATGTGGTCTCTGGAGGATGTATTATTTGTTTTAAATCATACTGCATACAGCTATTCTATAATGAGGGTTGTTGCTAGCAAATACTTTTTATTCATTAAGATTTTGATTATCTGATTATAAGTGGCAATCGCATCCAAAATAATTAGGTGGCTGGAGTATATATTATTTGCAGTATATCCTTTGCTTTTAAAGATCAAGTAAAATATAATCACAGTTAGGCATCATCGAAAGGTTACAAATTATGTTGTCTTTTGTTTAAAAATGTAGTGTGTATTGCAGAATTAAAAAAAAAAAAAAGGTAAATAAATGTTCTTTGAAAATGCAAGACTCGTCAGGGTAGCGATACCATCCTGTTTGCACCAAACTGGCATCAGTCCTACAGAAGACATCTGGACAACTGGCAGATAGGTAGGTCTTGCTTATGTCAATTTGCGTTCATGGGGACACTGGAGACCAAATACAGTGCATATAAAAAGAATTGACCTCGTTAGATGTTTACAAATTTTGTTATTCTACAATATTAAATGTTAGTGGATTTGTCTTTTTGCCACCGATAAGCAGAATGTGACTCTTTAATGTCAAAGTAAAACAGTTCTCTGCAAATGGGTCTAAAAGTAACTACAATTATGAAACAGATAACAACTGATCACATAAGTAATCACTCCCTTTAATATGACCCATGTAAATCCTCATTGATACAGCCAATTGGTTTTAGAAGTCACATAATTACTTAAACAGAGATCAGCCATCTGTCGTCAAATGAGTTTCAAATGATTGTAGCTCTTGCATCTGGAAGAGTCAGTATCATGGCCTTACCTACACAATAAAGACAAAAGAACACTCCAAGCAACTAAATGAAAAAGTGATTGAGAAAAACAAGTCATGGAATAGAGACAAGTATCCAAGTCAATGAATGCCCACTGGAGACTAGTTAAATTAATCAATAAGAAATTAATAGTATGGCACAGCTGTAAAATCTTTCTGTAGCCGTCCATCCATGAAAATGAATGAATTGTGCAAGAAGACGACTATTGAAGGAGTCCACCAAGAAACCTATGATAACTCTGAAGGAATTACAAGTTACAGTGCCACAGATTAGTGAGACTATACATTTAAGAATTGTTGCCCGGGTCCTTCACCAGTTGCAGTTTTATAGGAATTTGGCAAAAATAATAAATACACATGACATCTCAGCTAGAGTTTGCAAGAAGGCACATGGAAAACTGAAAGAAGGTCCAATAGATCGATGAGACTAAAACTGAGCTTTGGACCATTTTCCTACTCAGAGATGTTTCATAAATCTAGGCACAGATCATAATCTAATTGAGAATTTGTGGCTGAATTTGGGGGGTTTGGGGACAGGATTTCTCTCACAAAACTCATGCAACCTGACAGAGCTTGAGCAGTTCTGTAAAGAAAAATAGGGGAACATTACAGTGTCTAGGTATGCAAATATTCTGAGATTTATATTTGAAATAAATTTGGACCACTTTGCAGAGATCTGCTTTCACTTCAACATTAATGTGACTTTTTCTGTTGATCAATGTAAAAAAAACATATTAAATTCACTGTGATTAAATGTTGCACAAAATAAAATGTGAAAACATCCAATGCGGAGAATATTTTTTACAGGCACTATATGTACTGGGGGACTAAAGAGCAAAACCATGCCATATCCCACTGCTAAACCTGCATGGGATAAACATATTTGATTCTGTAACATGGTACTATGATACTGGAGGCATCACTACATTCATCAGCATGTGTTGATACAGGATTTATTTCAAATAAAATCAGCACTTCTGCTGGTGGGTGGCACAGTGGGGCAGTGGTAGCGCTGCTGCCTGGCAGTAAGGAGACCTGGGTTCACTTCCTGGGTCCTCCCTGCGTGAAGTTTGCATGTTCTCCCCGTGTCTGCGTGGGTCTCCTCCGGGTGCTCCGGTTTACTCCCACAGTCCAAAGACATGCATATTAGGTGCATTGGCGATCCTAATTTGTCCCTAGTGTGTGCTTGGTGTGTGTGTGTGTGTGTGTGCCCTACGGTGGGCTGGTTCCCTGCCCGGTGTTTGTTCCTGCCTTGTGCCCTGTGCTGGCTGGGATTGGCTCCAGCAGACCCCTGTGACCCTGTGTTAGGGTATAGTGGGTTGGAGAATGACTGACTGACTGACTTCTGATGGTGCTTTGTTTGGTGGAGTGGGATGAAGTGCTGTTTTTCAAAGAAATAACTTTAAAGAAAAAAGAAAAAAAGAAGGAGGCGGCTGTTTAAATTTAGACAAAAAGTACAGATATTTGCTTTATCCTGGTGATAGAAGACTTGACTGTGTCTTGTTTTGAGCAATTATTTATTTTTGTTTTCTTTATTAACAGAATCTACAACCTTAGATTAAATGTGAATTTCAAAAAATAGTTTAGGGATTTTTCATCTGTTTTTCATTTTTGGCTCCCATCTAGCTGACCATCCTTTAAACCCAGTAGCTGTTTCACTGTGCTGTCCATCTACTGTACTTCTATGATGGCAGCAGTGTATTGCACGATTTGATTGCTGGAGTAGTTAGTTTCTGTTGAGTGGAGCCGGTTCAGTCTTACTGGCATTGTCGCTTTTTTAGCAAGAGATGTTCAGTTTGCTTGAGCCAGTCGAGTGACTTTTTGGCAGCTCTTTTGCTTTTCTCTGGTCACTCACCTGTAAAGCAGTGACAAGATTTTGTTTGGATCTGTCCAGTCTAGCTCCTTGTTGGCTTTTTGTTTCAAGCAGCCTTTTAGTAGTCTACTGCATTATGCACCTGCATGCATCTGCATAGTAAACTGTTTTGTATTCTGGTTTAGTCCCAGACACATTCCCTGTTGAGGATTCTGCTTTTCACCTCGAGAAAGACATCCTCTCTTTTTGTTCTGAGTTTTTTGTTTTAATCCTTACTCCTGACACAGACTTCTGGTTCCCCATTTTTGTTTGTGTAGGATATTCTGGTAATGACCGTAGCTTTGTTTATTGACTACATCTTTGCCTCACGCTTATGTACTTAACCTCTGCCACTTATAAATAACATCAACAACCCATCAGTGAAAATAGAAGAATTAATGATTTAGGTTCTGTGTCTTGTGTCAATCAAAAGGAAACCAGAATATTTAAACAGCGGCTTGCAGTAATAACTTGCCAGAAACATTTCATGCTTAATAGCTGCCTCTGCAGGAAAGAATAAAAGGCAAGCAGGTGACACTAGACAGGATGGTTATCAAAGTGGATTAACCATCAATTTTAAACAACAGAATTGCTTGTGACAAAGCAAAACTAAACACATGCAATTTACTAATGAGACAAAATGAACTTGCAAAAATGAAACTTCTTTACCTGCCACTGCAGTAAACAAAATTGTAAACAAAACTTGATGTTCAAAGAGACTACACAAGACAGCACTACATACACAAACAGATAATTTTCTTTCTTTTAAAGAAAACATGCCACCATATTCTAGTATGCAATCTCATTTACTACTTGCTAACCTATCAAATGAAAATAATTTAGAAACATTAGCACATTGCATAATTAACTCTGCTTTTAAAAATGTACCATTTGTTGTCTGATTTTCATTTTTTGAAAAATGAAATGGATTAGAAGTGTGGTGTTAAAATCTATAAAGAAGTCAAAATGTACCTGCAACAACCATATTCCACGTTTCTGTGTATATCTACTGATAGGTCTAAGGATTCAAAAAATGGGTGAGTTAGTTCCAGGATCTGTATTCCAATGGTTGCATATGACCCTACAAGTTTGCAGAAGAGACAGACTGATGGTTTTTTGATGTGTATAGCAAAATAGCTGCATTATTTACAGGAATGCAGTATGGGGTACAGATTGAATAGTACTTTGCTCGCATTCTGCCACTCTCCTGTAGAGTCTAAAGTTCTCTGACTGATATGATTTTCTTCTGAATGTTTATTCCATATTGTATGGTGTGATATGTATAATTGTCCAGTTATGTTGGTTGCATGCTTGTTTTAGTTGGGGTTGTAGGTGAACAAAACAGCTTATGGTATTTCACAAGGTTATTAAAGGGCCAGAAATTGATATATAAGTTACAACAAGGAATTTATTTTAAAGGTGGCTGAAGTTAGAAAGTGCCAGAAGTTGTGGGGTGAATGCACAATGAGTAGATGGTACTATGGCTTATGTAAATCAGTACAGATGATGCATTTTATATGTAGAAATAAGAAAGAGAAAGTGTGGTTGACAAAAGTAAGACAGACACCCTGGTTTGAATTCAACTTTGGCTATTACAGAAAACAATTGTGTCAGTGTCAATTTATTTTGTAGCACCTTTAAATAGGTGCTGTATGGCATAATAAAAAACAAAATCAAAAAATAAAAATTGATAGCAAATAAAAGTAGAATAATAAAAATGAATCCAAACAAAACACATACATTAACAGAAAGAGAATGCTTAAGAACACATAAAAGTCTTATAAGAGGAATAGACTTTGAGTTGGGCCTTAACGGCACTAACAGAAAAAGAAATCCTAATAAACAGAGCTAGACTGTTAGAGGACATATTCTTGCTTTTATTTCATATAGAACAGGGAACACTGTTTTACTGTGAGTTCAGTGAAATTACATAACTGAAATGTTCGGGAATTTCGCCAAACTTGTCGAAATACATTTAAGTCAATGGGGAAGGAGGAACTGAACTAGGTTTGAGTGGATTATAATAGTGTAATGGTTTTTTAAGTGTCCCTAATGGCTAAGGAAGTGTCTGTCAACTATGCTGGACCTGTTACTGTGGCTAAAAATGTGACCTGAGCTGTGAATCATCAGTATTAACCACTGCACCACTGTACCTCAAACAACAAAAAATGCAGGTGGAATGATAACCACAAACAAAATATAACAAATGACCACAAGCTTACAATAAATTTTAAAAAATATCATTGCGCCCACAGAGTCCCAGTCTTCGGGACAAAGAATGGCCATACCACATAGCATTTTTTCATAGTTACTCAGCAGACAGATGGCATGTCTTTTTGCTTCTGATCTATCTATGCAACTGCTTTAGTTTTTTTCCCCACGAAGTTAGAAACGTCTGTAAATAGTAATAAATATTCCTTTATTATTATTTCACAGGGTCTTGTGTGCTTTCTGACGCTTGGAGGGAGAGGGCGAGAGTTCTGTTAAGGATTGGCTAGACTCACTGCTGCACTGTACAGGGATCAGCCTTATGTATTCAGTGGCAGTACTGATAATTTTCTCATAATAGTCAGCTGATGTACCACTCAAATGAAAATACTGCGAGTTTTTTTTTTTATTATTAAAAAAAAACACATTGAAGGAGTAAATCCGTCTGGATTGTTAATTGGGTAGTCACACCATCCATGTGTGAAGCAGAACAGGCAGCAATGCAATCGGTTAGTGACTTCCCCATCCAACATGGCTACTACAGCTCTGTGATGTCACGCTGGCTTTGTAAAGCATCATGGCTCAGGTGAAAAAAAAAATTGTCTAAGCTTGCTGCACTGTGAATTCCCAGGAAAAAAAATATCTGGCAAACAAGGTCGCTGGCAAATAACAGTATATTCATTCCAAAAAACACTTTGCCAAATTTTGCTGATCAATACTAATTAACACGCCATTAAAGTGCATCACAGCGAGCTAATCATGAGGTAATAAAGGCATAAATAAGTCTTTCAAAGACCAAAAAGACTTGAGCTCTGAAAATAGTTTGAGATTATAAAATCTCCACCTAATTTCTGAATTTATCTGATGCACAAATTTGAAGTTGATATCAAGAATAAAACCCAAACTCTTAACAGTCACATTCAATATAATTCTTCCAAAGCCTAGATTCAAATTCTTGATTTTATCAATATTCTGAAAAACAATCAGCTCAATTCTGTCTTCATTAAGCTGAGCAAAGCTCTCTGCCATCCAGGCTTTGATCTCATTAAAACACTCAGTAAGAGTCTCAATTTGTTGAGTATCCTCAGAGTTCAGAGACAGATAAATCTGAAAATTGTCTGCATAGCAGTGATATTTAATATTGCATTACTTCAAGATGTTTGCCAAGGGAATCATATAAAGAGAGAACAATATAAGACCCAAGACAAACCCCTGAGGAACTCCACATGCCAACAGAGCACAGAAAGAAAAGCAGTCACCAATTTTAACAGAGAAAGACCTACATCTGAGATATGATGTAAAGTACTTCAAGACTGTTCCCTGGATAATGGTCTCAATGTCTCAATACAATAAAATGATCAAGTGTACCAACAGAAAAAAAGTTAAGTTATTTTCACACTAAAAAAGGAAAGATTGTTAAAGACACCACATTTCAGCAACTAAATAGTACAGGGCTGGTGACATATTTAAGGTTAAGGAGGGAACAAAGCCACAGCAGATGAAAGGGGAAAAGGTGAAGACTATTCAATTGAAACATTGTGTCTTTGACCCTCTTTACTTTCCAGCACTGAAATAATCTTTAAACTTTTTACTTTGCAGACATACACTGAAGCAGCCCTACACTAATTTAATTGTATCAAAACCAGAAGTAAAGTGCCACAGTTATAAGGACTAAATCATTGATTATACTTACAAACAGACAAGATGTACTGAGTGTTGGCTAAGGTCCTTACTGTGCCGAACATAAGAAATTTGAACATGAGAAACGTTTGTTTAGCTAAACAGCTATGATGCCCTAAACAGATAAAGAACATCAAATGGAGCTAAACAATTCTAGAGAGAGGCAAAGGGTATTACAATTTTATTTACTGTATATGGATAGTCACTAAACTATAGGTTCAGATGGAGAAGGTTTCAGTAATATGCTGGAATTCTATGAGAAAGCAACAAAGCATACAATAAGAGAGCTGGATATGATTTTATTTGTCTTGAGTTTTAGAAAGCTTCTGATAAGGTACCACATGAGAGGCTAAAGCTAAAAGAGATTGGAATTCAAAGAATGGTGTGTAGATTAATTGCAAATTTGTCTCAAACACCAGAAAGAAATGATTATGGTTACAGGAACTTTTTCAGGATTAATGATGTCCCTCAAGGATCAGGTCTGGGGCTGCCATTTATTTTTTATATTTTATAATATTTAAATACTGCGGTGGGTTGGCACCCTGCCCAGGATTGTTTCCTGCCTTGTGCCCTGTGTTGGCTGGGATTGGCTCCAGCAGACCCCCGTGACCCTGTGTTCGGATTCAGCGGGTTGGAAAATGGATGGATGGAATATTTAAATAAAAAATAAACAATCTGGATATGAATAGGAGTCAACAGTTACTTAATTTTAAAGAAGATACCAAACTAGATGGACAGCCTAGAATCAGCCGAATCATTAAAGAGGAGCCTTGGCAGAATACATGATTGAGCAGAAATTAATTCTTCAATAAGAGCTCAAGGACACAGATGGAAACATGAAAAATGGAAATTTCGCAGAAATGTTAGACAGCTTTTCTTCACACAATAAATGACAGATGTGTATTTAGTTACCAATGAGTGTGTTAGGGTGTTATATTTAAGTGACATTCAAAATTTAACTTCATGTTATTTTGAAAAAAAATTATGAATACAATTGTCAGATGTGTTGAGCTGAGTGGCTTATTCTCATCAAAACATTTCTAATGTCCCATGCCTGCCACAGTCCCTTCATGGAGTCCTAGAATATGCTTATCATGCTGTTGTTTTATTTTGAACTTTGGTAAAATATTATTGTTATAGTTTTTGCATCACTATTTTCTTTAACAGGCCCACCATTTTGTATCATTCATTCTTGAGGACACCATAATGCTTACCGCTGCCAAAAGTATGGTGACATGCAGCACACAGTATTCAAACTTTTGAATTCACTTCAAAAACAGAGAATTACACACTAGTGTGTAATATGGAAATGCTCATTAGTTATTAGTTAGTACCTCTTAGTTTCCGTTTTCAGCTAAGTCTTCTGTCTCCCACTTTGTTGTTTGTTGTATGTTTTATTTCCTTTTAAACAGTCACAACTGAACAGCACTCTACTACACCGTCTTCTTTTTCTATAAACCCCACCCATCAAAACCCCCTTATAAGGTTGTGGTGGTGGTGGTGTGTTCGTGTTAGTGCTTTTTTCTTTTTTTTAAATCTCCTGCTCTATGGCCTTTATCACCACAAAAGGGAGCCATTTCAACAAAAAACATGCCATCACCTAGGTTTCTTTTTGTAACTGGCAGTGTGAACCATTATGCCACTATACTACTTTGTAATAACCTTGAGGCCCTGTCATCCCTGTCTCTCTTTCACCTACTACTTATTATCATCAATTAACATTTATTATGCTTAATATCCAGATGAAATTTGCTGGCACATTATAACAGTTCACATATTAAATCTATTTGAAATAAAAACTCCTTCAGACAGATAAGGTTAATCGCATATTTCAGGTCACTTAAACTTGAAATGCAGAAGTAAAATGTGAATGGGTTCTATTTTTGGGATTTTGTTGAAAGTCTATTTAAAAACTACTGTCTTTTGTATTCTGGAGTTACTACCATTAAATATTATGTTCTTTTTTTTTTACTGTATCAACCAAAAGTTTAAAAAAAAGTGACACCCTTCCTAGTCTAGGAAAGGAAGAATTATAACAGAAAACTTGACTCATGGCTCTTTCAACAGGATCTTTATCAAAATTATATATATATATATACATACATTAGATATTAAAAATTCTCTTACCTTTAACATTAATTTACACTTTGTCTTCCATATTAATTGTATTCTTTGCACAATAAATCACATTTCTACAAGTTAAAACATTTACAGATTTGATTGCAGGTAACTCAACTACGAAAAGCTATTGCTAATCTTACTGTGCTACTGTGTTATTTCACTGCACTAAGTATTCCTGTGTCTATCACCTGATACAAATAACATAACAGAAATGTATATTTTTCCTTATTATTTACATGTGGTAATTTTAAATAAGAAAACTACATAATAAATGTTAAAGAATTAACATGACATTGAATGAACAACATAAAAAGCGCTAATCAGCAAACATATACCATGGATGTAATGTGTGTTTCACTGTAAGAGTGCATTTAGAAGTTTTCATGTTTAATACAGTATTTCAAACTTTCAAAATCTTTTCCAAAATATGTTCAATGTACTATAAACATTATTGTGTTTATTTAATTATAATAGTAGTGAAAAGTCAAACAAAATGACATCTTTTATTGGCTAACTAAAAAGATTACAATATGCAAGCTTTTGAGGCAACTCAGGCCCCTTCTTCATGGTAAGATGTAATTATACTATAATATACTATATATATTATGTAATTATACTATAAACTATTTAGATACCTAAAAAAGGATGAACAATAACAGAAATGCTGACTCATGGTTCTTTCAACAGAACATTTACCAGGAATGATTTAGCACGTCGAGGACTTCTGTTACCCTTGTTGCCAAGCATAAATAACCAATCGAGCAGATGTTCCTACTGAATAAAATATATTCTTCACTTGTACCCCAGAATAAATGTCCTGTGTATGTAATCTAACGGGGAACAATCTTGATGTAAAAGTTTTAATTATTGTTAGAAAGGTATTGTCAAGATGGCTTTCTAAGGGTAAAAATAAAAAGATAATCAGAGTGCTGATGTTCAAAGATATTGTCTTTAAAAACCATTGCTTTGTAAATCCTAGCTCAGCTATCATAAAATTATCCTTGAGTTTTTTTTGTCCAGCTCTCATTCTTTCAGTCTCCAGACTAGACCTGGAATAAGCATATAACTATTAAACTTATTATTTTTCTGATTGTTTGAAATGAATTAGCCTTTCCTTTATAACATGGAATTTATTAAAAGTGTAAATTTTGTTATCATGGCTCTTTCAGCTATATCAAATTTACTCCAGGCTTTGACAAATACAAACATAAAGGCAACACAACCACTGTGTACAATTTGTTATTTATGTGGTGTTTTCATGTTTTCTGCTTTTCGTTGTGGGATGTTCCTCCCACAACACCAAAGATGTGCAGGTTAGGTGAACATTAATCTAAAGTGGGTGTGAATGTTGGATGTGAACAAGTGTGTCTTTCAGTAGACTAGTCTGGTGTTGTTTACCCACTTTGCCCCTAGTGCATTATTTTAGAAATATAGAAGAAACAACCACCTCAGCCCTGTCCTCCAATGTTTCAATCTAGGAATACATTTAAACCATGTGTGATGACTATTAGGATTTTTGAGGTTTTACAAGGTGCTATACAAGCATAGCACAGGAGTGGGAGGAGGTTCATCAGCCAAATACTTATGATGGTGAGAGGATCAAGAAAAGCTTTTTGGAAAAGAGAGTAGAAACCAGATACAGATTTTGACTTAAGAGTAAGGTTTGAAGCAAACGAGAGCAAAGAGTTTGTACAAAACTATGTTCTCTTCTATAAACCTAGTAAGACTTATAAAACTATTATCACCTCCAATTCAATATTAGGCTGAAGTCAATTTAGTGGATGCAAAATAAATGGGTATCAACTTATTTCATTGCGTCGAACATAAGTAAATTAATTATTTTAATGTTAATTTTACATGGCTATATTTTAAAAAGTACAGCATAGTGCCACTAGAGTCACTATTGGAGTCACTGATACATAGTCCTTGGTTCAAATCGTAACCAACTTACTATTTCTTAACTATTTGCTAGATCTTACATTGCTTGTCTTCCAGAATTTCAGTAACATTCAACTCCTTAAAGACCCATGTATTAAGTTTATTAGTACTCATGAATATGTCTGGCATTGGCTTTATTTCTGTGTTTGAGTGTAGTTCTCCCCTCCTTTAACCGTCACCTTATCGTGGTGGAGGGGTTTGCGTGTCCTAATGATCCTAGGAGCTCTGTTGTCCGGGGCTTTATGCCCCTGGTAGGGCCACCCAAGGCAAACTGGTCCTAGGTGAGGGATGAGACAAAGAGCGGTTAAACAAACCTCCTATGAAGAAAAACAATTTTGGACGGCGTTTTCCCTTGCCCGGACGCGGGTCACCGGGGCCCCACTCTGGAGCCAGGCCTGGAGGTGGGGCTCGATGGCGAGCGCCTGGTGGCCGGGCCTGCACCCATGGGGCTCGGCCGGGCACAGCCCGAAGAGGCAACGTGGGTCCCCCTTCCCATGGGCTCACCACCTATGGGAGGGGCCAAGGAGGTCGGGTGCAGTGTGAGTTGGGTGGTGGCCGAAGGCGGGGACCTTGGCGGTCCGATCCTCGGCTACAGAAACTGGCTCTTGGGACGTGGAATGTCACCTCTCTGAAGGGGAAGGAGCCTGAGCTAGTGCGCGAAGTTGAGAGGTTCCGGCTAGATATAGTCGGACTCACCTCGACGCACAGCTTGGACTCTGGAACCAATCTCCTTGAGAGGGGCTGGACTCTCTACCACTCTGGAGTTGCCCCCGGTGAGAGGCGCCGAGCAGGTGTGGGTATACTTATTGCCCCCCAACTTGGAGCCTGTACATTGGGGTTTACCCCGGTGGACGAGAGGGTAGCCTCCCTTCGCCTTCGGGTGGGGGGACGGGTCCTAACTGTTGTTTGTGCGTATGCACCGAACAGCAGTTCGGAGTACCCACCCTTTTTGGAGTCCCTGGAGGGGGTGCTAGAGGGCATACCTTCTGGGGACTCCCTCGTTCTGCTGGGAGACTTCAATGCTCACGTGGGCAATGACAGTGAGACCTGGAAGGGCGTGATTGGGAGGAATGGCCCCCCTGATCTGAACCCGAGCGGTGTTTTGTTATTGGACTTCTGTGCTCGTCACGGATTGTCCATAACGAACACCATGTTCAAGCATAGGGGTGTTCATATGTGCACTTGGCACCAGGACACCCTAGGCCTCAGTTCGATGATCGACTTTGTGGTCGTGTCGTCGGACTTGCGGCCACATGTCTTGGACACTCGGGTGAAGAGAGGGGCGGAGCTGTCAACTGATCACCACCTGGGGGTGAGTTGGCTTCGATGGTGGGGGAGGATGCCGGTCAGGCGTGGTAGGCCCAAACGTGTTGTGAGGGTCTGCTGGGAACGTCTGGCAGAGCCCCCTGTCAGAAGTAGCTTCAACTCCCACCTCCGGCAGAACTTCGACCACATCCCGAGGGAGGTGGGGGACATTGAGTCTGAATGGGCCATGTTCCGTGCCTCTATTGTTGAGGCAGCTGACCGGAGCTGTGGCCGTAAGGTGGTCGGTGCCTGTCGTGGCGGCAATCCCCGAACCCGCTGGTGGACACCGGCGGTGAAGGATGCCGTCAAGCTGAAGAAGGAGTCCTACAGGACCCTTTTGTCCTGTGGGACCCCGGAGGCAGCTGATAGGTACCGGCAGGCCAAGCGGAATGCGGCTTTGGTGGTTGCTAAGGCAAAAACTCGGGCTTGGGAGGAGTTTGGGGAGGCCATGGAGAATGACTTTCGGACGGTTTCGAGGAGATTCTGGTCCACCATCCGGCGTCTCAGGAAGGGGAAGCAGTGCAGTGTCAACACTGTATATGGTGGGGATGGTGCGCTGCTGACCTCGACTCGGGACGTTGTGGGTCGGTGGGGGGAATACTTCGAAGACCTCCTCAATCCCATTAACATGCCTTCCAATGAGGAAGCAGAGCCTGGGGACTCAGAGGTGGGCTCCCCCATCTCTGGGACTGAGGTCACCGAGGTGGTCAAAAAACTCCTTGGTGGCAGGGCCCCGGGGGTGGATGAGATACGCCCGGAGTTCCTCAAGGCTCTGGATGTTGTAGGACTGTCTTGGCTGACACGCCTCTGCAACATCGCATGGACATCAGGGACAGTGCCTCTGGATTGGCAGACCGGGGTGGTGGTCCCCCTCTTTAAGAAGGGGGATCGGAGGGTGTGTTCCAACTACAGAGGGATCACACTCCTCAGCCTCCCTGGAAAAGTCTATTCAGGGGTCCTGGAGAGGAGGGTCCGTCGGATAGTCGAGCCTCGGATTCAGGAGGAACAGTGTGGTTTTCGTCCTGGTCGCGGAACAGTGGACCAGCTCTATACCCTTAGCAGGGTCCTGGAGGGTGCATGGGAGTTTGCCCAACCAGTCTACATGTGTTTTGTGGACTTAGAAAAGGCATTCGACCGTGTCCCTCGGGGAATCCTGTGGGGGGTACTCCGAGAGTATGGGGTACCGGCCCCCCTGATAAGGGCTGTTCAGTCCCTGTACGATCGGTGCCAGAGCTTGGTCCGCATTGCCGGCAGTAAGTCGAACCCGTTTCCAGTGAGAGTTGGACTCCGCCAGGGCTGCCCTTTGTCACCGATTCTGTTCAGAACTTTTATGGACAGAATTTCTAGGCGCAGCCAGGGTGTTGAGGGGGTCCAGTTTGGTGGGCTCAGGATTGGGTCACTGCTTTTTGCAGATGATGTTGTCCTGTTTGCTTCATCAGGCCGTGATCTTCAGCTCTCTCTGGATCGGTTCGCAGCCGAGTGTGAAGCGGCTGGGATGAGAATCAGCACCTCCAAATCCGAGACCATGGTCCTCAGCCGGAAAAGGGTGGAGTGCCCTCTCAGGGTTGGTAGCGAGATCCTGCCCCAAGTGGAGGAGTTCAAGTATCTCGGGGTCTTGTTCACGAGTGAGGGAAGAATGGAGCGTGAGATCGACAGGCGGATCGGTGCGGCATCCGCAGTAATGCGGGCATTGCATCGGTCTGTCATGGTGAAAAAGGAGCTGAGCCGCAAGGCGAAGCTCTCAATTTACCAGTCGATCTATGTTCCTACCCTCACCTATGGTCATGAGCTATGGGTAGTGACCGAAAGAACGAGATCGCGAATACAAGCGGCTGAAATGAGTTTCCTCCGCAGGGTGTCTGGGCTTTCCCTTAAAGATAGGGTGAGAAGCTCAGTCATCCGGGAGGGGCTCAGAGTAGAGCCGCTGCTCCTCCGCATCGAGAGGAGTCAGATGAGGTGGCTCGGGCATCTGATCAGGATGCCTCCTGGACGCCTCCCTGGTGAGGTGTTCAGGGCACGTCCAACCGGGAGGAGGCCCCGGGGAAGACCCAGGACACGCTGGAGGGACTATGTCTCTCGACTGGCCTGGGAACGCCTTGGGATTCTCCCGGAAGAGCTAGAAGAAGTGGCCGGGGAGAGGGAAGTCTGGGCATCTCTGCTCAAGCTGCTGCCCCCGCGACCCGACCTCGGATAAGCGGGAGACAATGGATGGATGGATGGAGTGTAGTTCTTGTGATTAGAACAGTCTAGGTGAGAACAGACCATTCAGCCCAACAAAGCTTGCCAATCCTATCCATTTAATTCTTCCAAAAAATATCAAGTCTAGTTTTAAAAGTCCCTAAAGTGCTAATGTCTACCATACTATTTTATAACATGTTTCATGTGTCTATGGTTCTCTGGGTAAAGAAAAACTTCCTAATGTTTGTGCAAAATTTTCTCTTTTGTTTCCAACTTGTGTCCCTGTTTTCTTGAAGTGCTCAATTTAATGTACAGTAACAGCATCAATCCACTGTACTAATTCCTGTCATAATTTTAAAGACTTTAATCATGTCTCCAGATAGACTGGCACCACATCCAGGACTGGATCCTGCCTTGCACCCAAAGCAGCAAATACAGGCAACAGTTCTCCATGACCTGTTATTGGGGTAATTGAGTTTGGAGAATGAATGACTAAATACTTAAATATTTAATACATTAATTGATTATTTATAAAATAAATAAATAAATTAATTAATTAAAATAAATAAAACAATAAATACTTTCATATTAAGTGTTTCATTCTTGAACATTTTACAAAAAAAAAAATACATGAACTAAGCAAAGTGAGGAAAACGACACAACATTTCTAAATAAACATTATTCATCAGTCAGTAAGAAATGCTGTTGCCTTTGGGACTACAAAATTATTCATGGAATACATAATACATTAGTCACAAAATATTTGCTCATTCAAGCTAAATTTGACTTAAATGGGATGTGCATTCCTGGAGATTCTATAACACTGGATTTACAATGTGAAAAATTACTTAAACTGTATAAAAATTCTTAATCCTATAGAGCCAACACCAAGTTTTTCCAAAGAAGGCAGATGCCAAAAAGATGATCTGGTTAAATAAGTTAATCTTTGAAATTGCACTTCTTTAAAAAGGCTGTAGAATGTGATGACTACATTGTCTCCTGGATGTTTAATAAGCTGTGTTAACGTCTAAATTTGAATTACTAATAGTAAGTAATCACACAGACATTTTTCTGTAAACAAAATGATTCCAAGGACCCTGCTCAAGTAATCACTGAAAATGAAAAGCAGAGGTGGTGCCTGGAGTCAAGTAATAGCAAGTTTTACCCAGCAGGTCCTTTTACTTGTCATAGGCTTCAAAGAATGTGCATAATTTTCTCTTATTATTTTAAAACAAACCAGCAGGATAGACATTCAGTCCTACAGAATTCTTCAAAACAAGACTATTTTAATGCCTATCAGCCCTAAAGGTGAACTGTATATTCAGATTTGTACATTAAAGTTGTGTTGGATTTTGTGTAATTTCCATTGATGTATTTAAAGTTTGCATCCAGTTAGAACAACTTGTCATGCTGGTAAAGACATTTTAACAGTGATTAGGAAAACAATATTTATCACTTTTATATAAATTTTGCATTTAAAGAAACCAATGTTATTATATGTACTGGAGTAAAGCCAAAACACACACATGCACAAGTAAGGCTTTGTTAACAAAAACCTGGGCATCCAGCAATGGCACTTCTCAATGTAAACAACATGTAGCCCATGCCATTCCACTGGCTTCCAAACCTTCTGTGTAGATTGAGGTATTCACCATCAATCTGAAATAACTGTCCAGCTATTCCACTCGGCAGCCTCCTGGTAAAAGCTGTGCTGACATATTGCAGCTCAGTGCCTCCCGCTGGCACTCTTCTGTAACTGGCTTAGCTGAGGCTACAGTGACCTCCTTAAACAACCAGTATTTATTCAGAAGACCTCATGACAAAGGTAAAGTATGTATGAAAATATGGTACATATTGTATAATAAAATATATAATATTTATATTTATTCAAAGACTTTGAATGTAGGGTGGCATAGTAGTTAGCATTGACAAATCACAGCTTTAGAATCCTAGGTTCAAATCCACAGGTCTCAAATTTGTTAAATGAATGTGAATACTCCCTGTAATGGACTGGTAACCCTTCTAAGGCTAGCATATGCCAAGCATCATCTGCTATGGAGATTGGTTCTAGCTCCCACCATTACTGTAATGGGTGATGTTTGCTCAGAACATAAATGAATAAATGTATGTATTGAGTGGATGTCTAAACGTTTCACATTCTGCCTACATTTCTTACATACTGTGGGAATCTGTGGGTGGGATTGAAACCTGAAATCATATGTAAAGGGTCTATAAAACAAAAACAAAGAAATTCAGATCAGTTTAACATTTGCATTAATGAGTAAAAGGGACAAAAATGAGAATTTAAAGCAACCTGGCACAGAAAAATATTTTGAATGCTAGCAGTTACTTTGGTACAAATTGCTGCTTTTCATGGGAAACGGTAGGTAGATAGGAAAGTTACATCAGGCAGGTGATGCTGATGTTTTATTTATATACCACCTTTCATAGACTCAAAGTGCTTAGTGACTGCCGATTTCTGATATTCAGCATTTCCCTGGACAACACATATGAAACAGAAGAGCTAAAAGGGCTTAGCAGAGCAGCAACAAAACCAAGATGTTGCAGAAATATGTTTAGGCCAACCCAACAGTGAAGGACCACTGCCATTCAGAAATGTGTGGTACCAGTGAAACTGGATAGGTACTAAACAATAAGCATGGAACAAAAACACAGTTGCGACAAAAAACAAAGAGACACCATACTTGAGTGATCTAAAGTAGCGTGTCTCTCATTTGACAGTAAACAGCAAATTGCAGAGTGACTAGAAAGTAGAATCAAAACTTTGAACTAGGTTGTTTCCTTGTTCCACAGCAGCAGCACTCTCAGTTTTAATATGCAATTAGTGTTTAATGTAACACTTTAGGCAGAGCTGGCTTAAGAGTACATTGCATCCCTAGGCAGACACAGTTGCAAGCGCCCAAAAAGAGGCAACCAAATAGCACAAAACACCAATAAAATAATTATTCATCTCTGCAGTGTGATCTTCTAAAGTACCTTCACTTTGGAATTGTCAGAGATGGCTTAAGTGAAACATTTTTCTCTTAATTTTCCCCACTTCAGTGTAAGACCTGTGAATCCTTGTGATAATCAGCCTACCAGGCAGTACCACTTTAAAGGAAAGAAAAAGTCCCTAGAATTGGGTAAAGTCGACTTTTGTGAAGTAAAAGTTAAAGCATTTACCTGTTTAAGTCGTTCAAGTGCTGGGTGCGCTTTCACAATCATTTTTAACTTTGTCTTCTACAGGTTCATGCAGTTGGACGCTGGGGATGGGTTGGGTCGTGCCTCCATGTTAGGTCTGCTGGAGTACACTGCGTCTCTTTAGCCACGCAGATAGCAAAGAAAAAGGTGTGTTTAGTTTGTGCATGCATTAGTGTGAGAAGGGGATCCCCAAGAAAAAGTAACTTACTTTTGTAGTGCGTACAAGCTGTCCCAAGTGGAGCACGTCGGGATGCGTTCATGTGTTCATGCAAGACCGCTAGCCCTATCTAATACAGTATATGCCTTGCAAGGATTGAGAGGAGCACCTGTGCGGAAGGCACCTGCGTCAGTCACGATTGGTGTAAGGGATCAGCGCATCGCGGGATTGGCTGAAGATTTGTTCCCCGGCTATAAGAGGCATTTCATGCCTCTTGGGGTTTGTCTTTTTGACTTGGTAGTGTGGTGGTATAGCTCATTCTTTAATATACCAAACAGTGGCTTGTGTCTTATTTTGTAAATATTTTCTTGTATATAAAAAGATATCTCTTAGTTGTAGAATAATTTTGTTGGAGGTATTTATATAGTATTTGGGTTTGTGTTTGACTGTTTTTCCTGTGCACTGTTTTCTTCCTTTTAAATATTTTTTGTGGATTTTTTTATTTTCATTGTGTGTAATTTCTTCCTGCTAATTTTATTTATTTAGGAAGACTACAATTGTGTATATATACATTTTTGTCTTTATTTTTCATTTTAGGGATTGACAGCATCCCTGTAAATATACAGTAATTCACTGTTTTTTGATTGGGACATTATTTTTCTGCTTTTTGTGCACATGTAAATAAAACCACTTTTGTTTTGAAAATACCACCTTTTTGTGTCTGTGTCTCCATGTCTGACTTCTCTCAAGTTTGATTCCGGTTGGTCCTGAACTACAAGACGCCCACTAGTAGACTGGTGCCAACCTTGCCACTACACTGGGTGTCACAATCCTTTATATTCACAAGTAATTTTACCCGCAGATCTCAAGCTGTTGATATGCCACACTGCACAAAGATATAACCACTTTAATGACGCTTTCTGAATGTTATTAAGATTAAAAGAATGAGTTAAGTTTTGTTACATAAAATGTGTAATAGATTCATTTTGGCAGTATAAAACTAAAGTGTTACTCGATAACTAATGAATGGCATCATTTTGAAGTAGAACAAATGTTTGTTTAACAAAAAAGCATAACACTCTTTCCCTTTTTCACTTAAGCAAAACAAGCGGTTATTGTTTGTTTTGAGTTTTGTTGAGAAATTCTTTTTCTTGCTTACTGTTAAATCAAAAATCTTCTTTAATTTCTTGGAGAAGCTACCTGTGCACCTTCCAACCAAACACATGTGGCCTTGTAGAATGGTGTCTATGACACATACAAAAAACATTAGAGGCAATAAACTTAAATGAGAAAAGAAAATAACCAGAAGAAATTGTGCACAAAAGCTCTCCAACCCCAATGATCCTGACCCTTCAGTAATCTCTATCTATAAATTCACATTTACTCAACTTTACACAGGAATTGAGTGATGGAGGAGGTTTCAAAGTGACAATGAGCAGAGGGAAATAGCAAAATTTGTTGCTTAACATTTTAGTTTCTGGGAAAATGAGTTCTTTATGTCCACCTAAAATTCAAAGAATTATTTTGTTTTTTTTTATTTCACACTGAGAGAAATCTGCATTTTTATCTCCAGTTAAAGTATTTTCAGTGTTTTAGAAATTAACCCCAAGCCTCAGTCAATTTACTCCAATAGTGTGTAAAGTCCCATCTTTAACAGGGCTAAGTTTACACCGTAGGGGTAAAAAAACAGAATTCTGTTAATTTGAATTTTCACATAACCTCATATCCCAGCTTTTGCTTTGGTTGTGATTTTTATTTTTTGAATTTTTAATTCTTTATCTATTTGATCTTTTTGACTTTGAGTATGACCCTTTGTACACACATGTATGTCACACTTTTAGTCCATTAAGCTTTTCAGTTATATTGCCTTTTTGTCTAAGTAAGTTGGACGAAATCATTCTAGTATGCAGACCCTTAAACTAGCCCGTGATCTTCACAAGGACGCATTAAGAATCTCTCTATGTAACCTAAAACAGGATAATCTAATGTTCCATGTATGGAACAATTTATATCAGATCCACATATGCTAAATATGCTTTTGTATATTCATATACTATGAAGGCCTTGTCTAACAAAGGATTGAAGTCAGGAAGAGTACTGACTGATTGTACGAGGTGCTTCAAATGTGTCTCTGTTAAGAACCTTTTGAGTTCTGTCGTGAACCAGGGATTGAGATTTTTTTCCCCAAAACTGCCCTGTGCCTTAAAAACTGATAGAGGAAAGCAGATTTTCATCTTTGACATAGGGTAAGTCTTGATTTTAGAGATAGTAAAGTTATATTTAGATAAGAGGGGTTGAACAGAGATACTAACTAAACCAGATTTGAAAGAAGGAGCCTATTTAATTTATGAAATAATAAAGCTAGGTGACTGGCAGAGGAGAAAGAACCCTCTCAGTAGACAAAAAGAGAAGTATAGTAACTCTACAACAATGCCCATAATTGCTTACATCAATGGTGATGAATGGACTTAGAAACTTGACTTCAAAAAGCGGTTATGTGTTGCATTAAAATGAAAATTGACACACTTCAGCCAAATAAATTACATAAAAATCCATGCAGCACATAAATACGTTTAAGTAAAATATGTGACACAAACACTACATCTATTTTATTAAAATACTATTGATGAGTTTAACGATAATGGTTTTACTTTGATTACTGTTTTTAACAATTCCGTAAAATGACAACTTGAGTCATGATCAAAAACTAATTCAGAGTCAAATTCCCTTGAAAGGATGTAAACAAAAACATACTAATTCAATCTTGCCAACAGAGAGGACATTAATTCATTTAAGACATGCCTGTGAACAGCACAAGGTGTTCCTTAAGGTCAGTAAATTACAATACACAAAATCCATTAGGGGCGGCACGGTGGCGCAGTGGGTAGCGCTGCTGCCTCGCAGTTGGGAGATCTGGGGACCTGGGTTCGATTCCCGGGTCCTCCCTGCGTGGAGTTTGCATGTTCTCCCCGTGTCTGCGTGGGTTTCCTCCGGGCGCTCCGGTTTCCTCCCACAGTCCAAAGACATGCAGGTTAGGTGGATTGGCGATTCTAAATTGGCCCTAGTGTGTGCTTGGTGTGTGGGTGTGTTTGTGTGTGTCCTGCGGTGGGTTGGCACCCTGCCCAGGATTGTTTCCTGCCTTGTGCCCTGTGTTGGCTGGGATTGGCTCCAGCAGACCCCCGTGACCCTGTGTTCGGATTCAGCGGGTTGGAAAATGGATGGATGGATGGATGGAAAATCCATTAGCATTAGCTAAAAATGAAATATATTAAAGCAGGTCAGCATTCACCGAGGGCAAACAGAAAAGGTGACACTGCATGACTGATTTTTCTGTGTAAACGGTCAACAGAATTTTCAGATATTACACATGTTGACCCTGAAGGTATCATAATGTGTATTGAAAAGGAAAATGTGATGTGGAGCTATTCATTTCTTTCATTAATATTAAAAGGAGCAATTTATATAAATGATTTACTAAAATAGCCAAAGATGCATTCAAAGAGAGCTATTAAATAAATCAATGAACAGAGAGCTAGAAAAAGAAATCATTAAACACCGTACAGAATTCCTGTACTTTGCCGGGGGTCATCTCTGTTGTTAAGTGTGGATGATTGAGACAACCTCTCCTTCAGCAGCAGTGCTTTTATTTCCACAAATTATTTTTTATATTTCAAAATATTCCTAGTTTTAATACACCTGGTTGGGCTTGTTATAGTATGGTGTATAGTAGAAGTGAATGTATGAGACAAAAATTACAGTCTAATGAGATATGATAATGTTTGCAGACAGCAGCTGATGAAGAAGAGATGGACATAGACTATGATCAGTCTGGAACTTTAACTGCAAGTAATCTAGGCAGATCATGGACAAGTCTGAGATCAGAAGCAAGACTAGAGTGAAGACACTTCATATATGGTTTTGGGCTGGGCATTTACTACATAAATCTACATCCCCTACACCATAGTTTCTTAAACTATGGGTCAGGTTGTGGGTTGCCGGATTTTGGGTTGCGCAGGGTCATGACTCGTCATTGTATTCATTTGGACAGGGTCACATACAGTTTGCAAAGTATTTAATACTGTTAATAACACTCACCATTGACAATAAAATCCATTAATACTAATGAATGAAGACTTTATTAAATTTATTTTTACACAAACTGATATTTTCTTAGAAACCAACACATCCACAGTGACATCTGTAGAATCATTTTGGAAAAAATGTATATTTGAGAGAATAACTCATTTTAATGCATCTTGCATAAATAAATTGTAAACTTAAAGTAATTTAGAACTAATTACTTATATTTCTATGTGACCAAGAATATGTACATTTGCCTAATTATGTGCTTTTAGAAGATTTAATTACAAACAGAATTTAATCTTTTGACCACTAAAAAACTAAGCTGCTAATTTATAGGTCATGTCGCATTTATTATGAACATGGAGAAAAGGCTAGTAAGAGTTTAGCTCTATAAATGCATAAAAAGGTAATGATGAACACATTTGTAGATATTATTAATATGTCAGGAACAAAAGTTAATGAAAACAAGGGAATAACTAACATATTTAAGGAATATTATAAGGCATACATTGAAGTGCAATGAAGTAGAAGCTTATGCTAATGAATTCATTGTTAAAATGGTGTTGCCATAGGTCAACAGATTACATGTACAGCTGATTGACAAACCACTGAGACAAGTCAAACTCTAAACTGCTATAGATTACTTACAAACTGAGTACAGTTATCAAACCAGTGGAAATCTATAAAAAGCTTTCTCTTAAATTAGCTTGACTAAACTATGTTATGTTTGAGGAAGCTAGAAAAGATAAAATATTGCTTTCCACCGGGCACCAATCAATTCCTTTCTACAGAATAAACTTTCTTTTGAGTGAGCTTCCTATTGACTCACTTCCTATCTCACTTCAAAACACTGATGGCACAGTCCTAGCATATGTTTGAGGATTAAAGGGAGTGCTCCCTACTTTAATATCACAAGATCAAAATGGATTTTTTAAATGCAGGCATCTATATTAAGCCTTAGATCATTTGAGGTAATATATACACCCCTTTAGTATCCAAACCTCCAGAGGTCCTGTTATTAGAAACTGTTGAGAAAATGGAACAGAGGTATCTTTTACTGTACTCCACATACTGTATCCAGGTTTGGACTAAATGCATTGTGCTTAGGTTGAAGCCACTATACTTTATGCCAGAGTTCTTTGTTTGTTTAAATAATACAAATTCTGAGCATTTCCATTGGAATATAAGATCAAAACGATCAGTCCAATTATCTTTGCAATTGCATTTAAATCTAAGACTATCCTTCTTCAACAAAAATCTGAGATATAGGAATCATAAGGACAGGAACAGAACAAAAGGTATCTTTCATTGCTGTGTGGTGATGCACGACTCCGTGCATTACCAAATTTAAGTTTAAAAAACATTAAACCGAATATCACTATTTATAAGGGGTTAAGTAAGCCAGCGTAAAGGAAGGGCGTCTTTGCGCGTGTGCACTGTGAGGCATGGCAGGTCTGGTATAATGGCCAGTAAGGTCTCCTCTGCAGGTGCTCATTTTCACGTGCCACTGTCTTCGCAGGCGGTTTAAGGTGTGGTGCACCTGGAGGAAAAAGCTGGCATTTGCCTTTGTAACCAAGGTTGAGTCAGAGATGGGGATCCCGCATGCTAAATAAAAGAGGTTTACTTACTGGCGAGTCGGCAACTGGTGTGCTTAAGATCAGCATACCTATTAGCCAACCACAGAATCTTGCAGCGTGCAATCAGCAGGGGTTCGATTTTAAACAGAAAGGTGCTCGGAGTGTGTTGCAGCAGGTGGCATGAACATGAAAGCGTCTACTTGGATAGGTGCGTGGGGTAGACAGGGGTTGCAGATTGGCTGGATAATCCTGCTGATTATATTTAAGGAGTTATTGAAGGTGCAGTTGTGGTACTTAACAACTTTGTAACTATGTTTTTATACATATATATCTTAGAGTGAGAACTTTGGTGGCAGTATATATACTTATTTGGTGTTGGGATGGTTCTTTCGGGTTTGGTGTGATTGTTTTTTTTGTGTATATATACACTTGATTTTTTTCTTGTGCGTTTTTTTTACTTTATTTTTTCCACTTTGGAGGAACTTCCTGAGCACAGGATAAAGAAAAAAGACTACCTTCATTTTTGGAGTGTGCATGTGTGTAGTTTTTGTAGGAGTGCACTGTTTTTGTTGTAAATACACCTTTTTTATCCTTTTTGTTTTTATTTACTTTTTAAAGGAGTGTCAGTGCTGAAGGACTGTGAAACAAAGCCCACCTGACACTACAGTGTTTCTGTTGTACAGCATTCTTATAAATAAATTTGAATCTTTCATCCTTTGATTTTGGTCTGTGTCTCTCCTCAGCTCATGAACTATCAGATGTCCAGAGTGTAGGTTGGGGCCACTTTCCCACTACACGGGATATCGCAAGCTGATGACGTGGCTCTTTTCTTCACAGCTCCAAACTTGTCATCTACCAAATGTATCAAATCAATTGGATTCATTTTAAAGAGTTTTTGGTTCAAAAATGAATTTGAATAAAAGTGCAGTCTAGCCAGTCAACTCTTTTGCACAGTATTGTAAGTAACAAAATATTGTGTTAATGTCTCAGAATTCCAAAATATCACTGAGTCACAGTTACAAGATATTTTAAAGATTTAATAAAATGTAATTTTTGCAATATAAAGGAAAGCATGAAGCTTAGTATTAATAGGTTGACACTTCTTCAGCTCTCTTTACCCATGAAAATGAATATGTTAAAATGAATGTTTTTCAAATTCTTATTTCTCCTTCATTAGATCAGATTAAATAAACTTTATTCATCCCAAGGGTAAATTCAGATGAATACAGCAGCAGAAACATAAAAAGAAGGATACAGACTCTCAGGACAAAAATACAGTCAATCAATAAATGTACTGCTTCTTGTGCAGATATTTCAAAGTAAACTTAACAACTACATTGGGAGGAAGGTTTGGGCAATGGACAGAAAAGTCCCTCAGAGGTACTTCTTAGCACAGCATGGAATGAGCCTGTGGGTAAAATTGCACCAAGACCACTCCAACATTTTTCATGATGGCATCCAATTCTTCCATCATCCTCTTTTCCACAACAACTTCCAGTGGGTTTGCCCTGTGATGGAGCAGGCTTGGGCATGTTTTGAGCTCAAGTTGGTTCCCCAGAAGACTGCAGCATAGAACACAACACTGGCTACTATGGACTGATAGAACATTTCCAGCAGCTTGCTGCATACATCAAAAACCTGAGTCTCCTTACTCTGCTCTGACCCTTTTTGTACAGCACCACTCTGTTAGACCAGTCCAGTTTGTTGTTTATGTGAACCCCCAGATACTTGTAGCCCTGCACCACTTCCACGTCCTCCCTTTGAATGGTGACTGGTTTGAGAGGCTCTTTGACATGCCAGAAGTCAACCATCAGCTTTTTTATCTTGCTGATACTGAGTTGCAGGTGGTTCTTCCTGCACCATCAGACAAAGTCCTCCACATTCTTCATGCCCTCTGACTTGTCTCTGTTACTAATGCAACCTATGATGGCCATGTCATCTGACAATTTCTGTAAATGGCAAGCGCTGGTATTATACTGTAAGTTTGTTGTGTAGACAGCTAAATGGAAAGGGAGACAGGACAGTTGCTTGAGGTGCTCCAGTATTACACACCACCGTTTCTGACATGCAGTCCCTCAGCCTCACAAACTACAGTTTTTTCAACCTGATGCAACAGGTGCTCAAGATGCAAAACCTCAAGGTTTTTCTCCAGTCAATGAGGCAGAATGGTGTTAAAGACACTGGAAAAATAAAAGAACATTATGGTGACTGAGGTGCCAGCATTATCCAAATGGGAGTAGACTCAGTGGAGCATGTAGATCAGTGCATCTTCCACATTAAATAACTGTGCTGCTCCTGTTTCAAGTTGGATAAAGCTGGTTTTGCTAAAGTATGAAACTCAGCCTTGTGTTTTTGGGTGCAAGACAGGGACTCACACGTCAAGTGGTACTAGGAGTGGGGTCCTTGCATCGATGGATCCCTAAGAAATACAGCAAAACCCAAAGCTAGATGTGCCTCCGGCGGCCGTCGCTGCCTTGGCATGGTCACGAGATGTGCTGCCGAAGATGGCTTCCTCGGACGACCCTGAGTGTTTCCTATTCTGCTTTGAACATATGGCAACGTGTGATACACTGGTACAGGGGAGCATGGGCAGCTGTTTTAGCCCAATTTTTAACCAGAGAAGCCCTCCAAGCCATATGGAATCTCCCTCCTGAAAGGCTCGATGATTATGACTACCTGAAGCAACAGATCCTCCTCCGCACGGCTGTGAGCCCGGTGGTCAAAGGACGCCAGTTTTGGCTGTGGCATATTGATCCTGTACGAGGACAGATCCAGGGCTTATTGGACCTGATTCAAAGCTGGATCTGCGGAGACCCTTTCAAGTGCATTGTGGAGAAGCTCACTGTTGATGCAGTTCTGTCAGGAACAGATCACAGCCTTTGTGATGAAATGCTACGGAACAACGTCCACTCACTGCTGGATCTGACCCAGGCTTAACCTTGATTTCGATCCAGCCTGCACAGACCTTCAGGGTGGGCCAGCTCCACCAGTAGAAGATGCCAAGGTGTAAACACTATAGTGCGAACTAAGTGCAGCTAATTTTGGTTTGATCAACTGGGACACCTGGCTTGGGAGTGTCACCTCCCACCTGCGTAAACAATGGCTATCGGTCTGGCCCATGTATGCAGCTTGCAAGTTTCCCCCAGGATGTTAAAGGAGGACAATTTTAAGGTCTCTTTTATGTTGGCCAGGCAAGAATTTTCAGCGCTATTGGACTTTGGATGTGACCTCTGCATAATCCACCGTGACTTGCTTTGGCAGATCCCTTATAAGGCCACAGACAAGGTGAGCATCCGCTGAGTCCATGGGGACATTAAAACATATGAGACTATATTACTCTCCCTGAAATTTAAAGGGAAGAACTTTAAGGTTTGGACTGCACCTCACCCTGGCCAGACACCTTACCCTGGCCATTCCTAATAGGATAAAGGAATACCCTCTTCACACGGGTCTTGGCCACCTGCAGAACAACTACTCCTGTAGTGGATAGAGAAGGACTTGCCGCCTACAATGTCAGTCAAGGAAACGAATTTGAAATTGAACCGGAATTGTGCAGTGAGCTGGGGGACGAAACCTCAAATGAAGTTCCGGGAAAGCTGGCAAATTTTGCAGTGCCGTCACATACACCAATAGTCTCCACAGACCGGAGACTCAATATGGACACAAACGAAAACAAAGAGCAGTGGGCGATGAGTGCAATGCTGCATCAAATACGGTAGCAGTGGGAGGCATGGGAGACTCTGCATCAAACACGGAGGAAGCAGAGACTGGAATCCAGATGGAGTTTTCAACAACAACAAGCCGATAACAACTTGAATTTTGCATTCAGACAAGCCCACGTCACAAGTGACTCTTACTATTTGGAGAGAGGGGATCGAAATTTAAAACACCACATTTTTTACTTAAAGATGGTTTCCTGTATCAGATGATTAATGATTGCATGGGTGAAGGACATATCGAGCAGTTGGTAAAACGAAGTGAGCATAGGTATAATGTTTTAAAAATTGCTCACAGTCACATTATGGGGGGGTCACCTTGGCACATAAAAGATGAGGGAACATATTTTGAAATGCTTTTATTGGGTGAATATGGAGCAGGATGTGGAACGATTTTGTAAGGCCTGTCCAGAATGTAAAATAGCTTCAGCTCATGGACCTGCCAGGGCGCCCCTGGTACCGATGCCTATTTTAGATGTCCCCTTTGAGAGGGTGAGATTAGATATTGTTGGGCCACTTCCAAAGAGTAAAAATGGCTTTCAGTATATGCTTGTGTTAATTGATTACGCCACAAGATACCCAGAAGTAGCAGTGCTGCGACAGGCGGATGCCTGAACTATTGCAAAAGCACTTTCAGATATGTTCACACATATTGGTATCCCTCGCAAGATTCTCATTGATCAGGGTACACCCTTTATGTCTTGCATCATGAAGCAGCTATGCAAAAGTTTCAGAATTAAGCATGGCCCTGCCTGATTGCTGTGTCTGTGCATAGGAGAGTGGTATATTCTGCTATAATAAATAACTGCTGTTCCTGTTTGAAATTGAATAAAGTATATATATATATATATATATATATATATATATATATATATATATATATATATATATATATATATATATATATAGTATATATACACACCCGACATCTATACCCTGTCAAGTAAGTGAACCAGCCACTGTGGTGCAACATCTGAGACTTTGCCAGCAGAGTAGAAAGACCAGGGGAAAGAGCATTGATGAGGCAATACCTCCCCGGGACACTAGAGGGCAGCCGGATTCCCGCCGGGTATGTCAAGAACTGGAGTTTGGTGAAGCCCTGTTGGGTTCTGTGGGGGCTGCCAGGGGGAGCTGCAGAGCACTGTAGAGGACTTCCAGCACACCTGGGAGTGATTCCAGGTAATAGTGATGAACCACCTGGAACACTCCCAGGACCTGAATAAGAGGAGCCGCCTCACTCCATTGAGGAGCCAGCATCGGGAGGAAGGAGTGGACAAAGCCTGAGGAAGGAGTGGAGGCAGATAGACTGACAGCAAGGAAGGGAATGGACTGTATATTAGTATATTGCGGTGTTGGTAATGTGTGCACAAACTGTAAATAAACACAGGTGTTGAGTGAATCTGTGTCCTGCCTGTCTGTGTCCGGGGGTTAGGGTGACAATACACCCCCTAGTGGCTTACTATATATATGGCTTACTATATATATATATATATATATATGTATGCGTGTGTGTGTGTGTGTGTGTGTGTGTGTACATATAGTACAGCACCTCCTTCTAGGTTAAAGCTGACCCAGGTATTTAAATTTGATTTCCTCCTTAAGATCTAAGCCTGCTTTTGTGGCACTAATGGACGTACCACTCTCATCCTACTACTAATGATGACCTCCAATTTTTCAGTATTCGCTTTCAATTTTTCATGTTATGGAACATTCCTCTACATTTGACCACTGAACATTACTTCCACTGGAACTCTGTTGTAGCCTTTTAGATCTATAAAACCATCATATAGCTTTTAATTTGCCTATGGCCTATTCTTCTGATGTCTGCCACATAAGACATGTCACAGTTTCTTTAACTTCAATCAACCTTAACACTGTCATCTATACTCATAAGCTGTACTATCATCCATTATTCATTTTATCACTTTAATACAGTGTTCAATAAATTAACACCAAGGTAGTTTCCACAATCTAGCATATCCCCCTATTTTTTTTTAAAGGATTAATCTTCAGTATTCAGGATTTCTTCCTTATCTCATACCAATCATGTCAATTTCTGTACCCAGTCTTCCCCTGTGGCTCCAGGTTCTTTTATTGCCCTCATCTCACCTAATACCTTTTTAAATTCAAATTTTTGAATTTTTATCACTTTTACCTTCCACTGTTACAACTATTTCAAGTTGCCCCCTATCATTCTGTTTCAAACTGTTCAAGTAGTAGTAATATATGAATCTGTTTTATAATGAATTGTTTCAATTAAGAATATAATAATGACATTTTTAGTAAATAGATTTTCTATACATTTACATGCTGCAGGGTCTGTTATTTATAATATTAAATGTATGTCTAATTGGATATACATATAAAGAAAAAACAGTCAATCTGCCTGACTTTATTAATTTTTCAGTACTTTATATTTTGAAAATATTTACTAAATTGCTTAATGCTTAGTATGTTTGTGCAATATTATTTTCTAAATTTGGGATGCCCCCCTTGATATCAATAAAGGACAAAATAGTGAACATTAAAATGTGCATGCTTTATTAATTCAAGCAATGAACTTGAACTTCAATTGGCTTAATTAAAGAATAGGCCCAACAGCAACAGTCATCATCTGGTTACTTCTTAAAGGCCTTTAAAACAGAGAAAACTGAAACAGACTTCATCTTAACAGATAAATATTATATTTCAAATAATCTTAGTTTTGGCTAGCATAACACTATGCTCTGTGATTATCTTTGATCAATTAGACTTTTGTCTTGATCAAGTAAAGCCAGAAGGGAATATTTAATGCATGGTTTTTATATATGGATTTGGTTTCTAACCATTCAAGCCTGACATTTGGCTGTTTTCCTGTGACTGCAAATTGTATTGCACTTTACTTTCTGGAGGATGCATGCCTCATGTTCAACAGCACTTCCCTAGCATCCCTGGTGCCATAACTGTGTTCTAACAGTGACTGTAGTTCAATGGTTGTTTCTGTCTGGTCATCACTGAGTAAAAGTCTGAAAATCTCTTTCTGTATCCCTCTGAGGAGTAAGTGAACACATCCAATATGTTGTGGTCTTTATCTTGTTTTCTTAGTCCACTGGCCCTCAGACAATCACCAGCTTTTACTTCCTGTCTTTTTTTTTTTTCCAGAACAAGTATTTTGAGACAGAGATAAAAATAGCTTTTTATCTTTTATTTTGGAAAAATCAAAGAAAGGGAAAAAAAATGCCAAAAATTAGGGACAGCAAATAGTAAACTTATCCTTAGATTAACAGTACCTCGAGGAGGAGGCCTTGGAATAATTCATTGTAACAAAATGCAGACTACGTCTAAAAATGTAGGTGACTTTACATCCTTTGAGGCATTTCATTTTAAATATTAAAACAGATCCCAACACAATTATAATGCTAGTCTACATACCAGCAGGGCCATATTCATTGTTCATGACTGAATTTAGCAACCTTTTATCTGATTTGGCTATAAAATATGATCACATAGTACCGATGGGGGATTCAGTAGGATTTTGTCAGATTGTCAAAGGTCCAACTCATAATCATAACCACACATTAGATTTAATTATAACTTACAAAGCTGAAATTCAAAATTTAAATTATTACTCCATTAAATGAAGTTATTTCCGATCACTACTTAATTACATTTGATTTAGTCCTGCCCTTGCCAACACACTCACAGATTAAAACAAAGACAGTGTGACATCTAGTTTGTAATTCTGCTTCAAAATTTATAGATTTTTTGAGTAAGTCGAGTATAATTGTGGAAAACCATTTAGATCAGTTAACATCAAATGTAAACGTGGAAAACAATTTAGATCAGCTAACATCACACTATAATATGACCTTGAGAGATGTTCTGGATGTAGTGGCTCCCCTTAAAACAAAAGTGATCAAAGAACATAGAAACTCTCCCTGGTTTAATGAAAACACTGGAGTGCAAATGGAGAACAACAAAGCTACATGTCTTTCAAATTGCATGGACAGAGAGTGTTAAAAATATAAAAAAGCTCTCTTTAAAGCTTGCTCAGAATACTATTCTATAATAATAGATAGCAATAATAAAAATCCTTGGGTACTGTTTAGAACAGTTGCTAAATTAACAAATGGGAATTCAGATCTACAGTGCAAAATACCAACAGATATTAGCAGTACAGACTTTATGAACTTCTTCAATGAGAAAATTAAAAATATAAGATCCCAGATGTCAGCATCACAGTACAAACCGCATACTAGCTTAGCAGACCCTGCCTCACATTCATTCAGTGCTTTATTAATTTTAATCCTGTAACTGAGAAGGAAGTCTTAACTTTAATTTCTAAAATGAAACCCACTACTTGTTCCTTAGATCCAGTGCCAACAAAACTAGCAAAAAGTGCAATGGATGTTCTTGCAGTGCCTATTCTAAACATTATCAATAGTTCATTATTGCATGGCACAGTACCTGATGCACTAAAAGTATCAATCATTAATCCATTACTTAAAAACTCAGACCTAGACCCACACATACTAAATAATTATAGGCCTATTTCAAATTTACCATTTCTCTCTAAAATACTAGAAAAAGCAGTCACCAATCAGCTTCAATCACACCTTACGCATTACAATTTATTTGAGAAATTCCAGTCTGGTTTCTGCACTGGTCACAGTACAGAGATGGAACTAATGTGGGTGTAAACGACATTCTGATATCCTCTGATGAAGGAAACTCCACTGTAATTATGTTGTTAGACTTAAGAGCATCGTTTGACACCATTTACCATTCTATTTTATTGCACAGGCTAGAAAATGATGTTGGGCTTACAGGCACCGTGCTTGCTTGGTGTAGTTCTTATTTATTAAATTGATTCCAATATGTACAGAAATGTGCTGACAGTACTCCATCACTATACACAGAAGTAAGATATGGTGTCCTGCAAGGCTCAGTACTGGGACCTTTACTGTTTTCACTTTACATGCTTCCACTGGGATCTATCATTAGGAAATATAATGTTAATTTTCAACATATGCAGATGACACCCAGTTCTACATTTCATTTAGATCAAATGAAGTTTCTCCAAAGTTGTCTTTAATTAGTTGTGGTAGTGAATTAAAGGAGTGGATGGATGAGAACTACTTGTCTTTAAACACCGATAAAACAGAGATGTTAATTGTTGGAGGGAATGACACTGATCACAACAATATTTTCTCATCATTTAACTCAGTTGGAATCACCAATAATTTTACTGAATCAGCCCGCAATCTAGGAGTTATCTTTGACTCTAGAATGTCATTTAAAGCGTATATTACAAAGTTGTCCAAATCATGTTTCTTCCATCTTAAAAATGTTGGGAAATTAAGGAGCTTTCTAAATAAACAGGATTCTGAGAAATTAATTCATGCATTTATTTCTAGTAGTACTGACAACTGCAATGCAGTGTTCACTGGATGTTCAAATTGTTCTTTATACAGCCTCCAGTTAATCCAAAATACTGCTGCAAGAATTATTACAAGAACAAGAAAATACAAACACATAACTCCAGTACTTAAATCCTTACACTGGCTCCCGGTTAAGTTTAGGGCAGATTTCAAAATCCTCCTTTTAACATATAAAGCAGGGGTATTCAACTAAAATCTAAAGAGGTCCAATTAGAGAAAATTTCTTGAAGCAATGGTCCAGAAGGTCATGTTGTCTAACTATTTTCACTGTCCACTTTCCTTTTTTTGGAGAGCGCCATTTGTTCCTTATTTTTCTGTCCCTTTCTCTGTCTCACCCGTCTTTTCTTTTTCCAGCACAGTCGTCTGTATCTCTCACTTTCTTCCACCTAGAATCCACAGACTTGATTGGCTGAGTGGTATCACGTGAAATGGCTTAACGCGCATACAATTGGTCTGTGCATTTCCTCATCCACTAAAACATTACCGTAAAGACTACAAAAGGTGCGTCGTCTAAAATAGAAGCGCCCGTCAGGTTTTAAATCATAACCTTCTGTTTTGGCTGTAAGTAACCTTCTGTTTTGGCTGTAAGTCTGGGTCCGTATGAGACGGCTTCAGGGTCCGGACCCAGACCGCAGTCCACCTGTTAGTGACCTTTGATATAAAGCATTAAATGGCCAAGGTCCGGCTTACTTGTCTGAACTTATCATGACTTACAAACCAGAGCGCAGATTAAGATCTCAAGATGCCAGTCTGCTTATAATTCCAAGGATTAATTAAATAACAGTGGGAGGTCGGGCTTTTAGTTACAGGGCCCCTAAACTGTGGAATGGTCTGCTTGCTACTATAAGAGATGCCCCTTCAGTCTCAGCTTTTAAATCCCGGCTGAAGACTCACTACTTCAGTTTAGTATATCCTGAATAGAGCTGCTGATTAACTGTACAGACTGCATCTCTGTTGTTTATCATTAGCACTAAAACATAAGTAACATGATTGTTATAATTTGTTACTAACCCTCACCTATTCTGGTTCTCTTCTCAGTACTCAAATGTGGCACTTGGTGCCACAGCCCACCTTTCCAAGTTGTTTTGCCTGCCTAAGGTAAAGTCATCCCTTATAGAGGATTGCAGGAATCGTGGGGTAGATGGGTCCTTTCATCGGATTGGCTGGCCCAGCGCTGTTTCAGCTGTGGAATGGCCGAATGGGGGAGGCAGCTTGATGGCTGAGGTCTCCAGGACTCTAAACAAATCCAAATCATATTATGTGATATCATCTACTGTTAAATTCTGCTCCGTACTTGTAAAATTGTTATTTTTATACTGTATTGAGGATTTGTTCTGTTCTGTGTATTGTATTGTATTGATCCCCTTCTTTTTGACACCCACTGCACGCCCAACCTACCTGGAAAGGGGTCTCTTTTTGAACTGCCTTTCCCAAGGTTTCTTCCTTTTTTCCCTATAAGGGTTTTTTTGGGAGTTTTTCCTTTGTCTTCTTAGGGAGTCAAGGCTGGGGTTGTCATGAGGCGGGGCCTGTTAAAGCCCATTGCGGCACTTCTTGTGTGATTTTGGGCTATACAAAAATAAATTGTATTGTATTGTATTGTACTTTAGAATACTTAAGTTTGGTTTTGATCATCAGTTTTTCTTGAGTATGACATTGGATTCAAGTGACTTAGAGCAAATATAGGGAGGAGAGTGTTGCTTTGCCAATTTACAGCATGCTAACCTCACTCACTGAGCCTTAGAATTGTATTGTTTGACATGCTTGGGATTTCTCTGTACAAGTATTAATTCAGCATTTACTCTTAAAATTTGGATTTTGGCTGCCACTGAGGTACCCTGCAGGACTACAGGATTCTTCTCTTGAGATGGTGTTAGTGAAAACGTTCTATGTGACTTTATAAAGTCTTCCTAACTGTGCCTGTTTGTTTAACTAAGACTTTCTGTACAGTTTCTGCCCAGAACATCAAAAGGAGAAGAGATCATATGACATTTTAACTTTTCAATGTGGTATTACTGTATATATAAGAAATCCTGTGTAATAATGTTATATTTGCCATAGACTTTTAATCAATTTAATTATTTTGGGACCTAGAGATATACAAAAGATTTAGATGTGCTAAAGATTATACCATTTATTTGTATGCTGCTTGGTGTAAACTGATGCTTCTTAACTCTGTTATACTAATGAACCTAACTTATTTAGGATGGTTTGCTTTGTTATATTCTTAAGTCTTGCCATAGCGAACATAGCTGTACATGTGACAGGCTACCTCAGACTCACTGGAATAAAGGATGTCTATCTTGGAGACAGTGATATTGGCTACTCTTTATTTAAGACAGTACAAGCGTAATATTTATAGGATATTTAAGTGTGTGCGTCTGATTGTGGGATTCATTTTCTTTTTGTACTGACCTACTACAGCAGAGGAGGTGTTGGCTGAACTTCTGTTTCATTAATTAATCTTCAACCATCCATCCATCTTCTAGTCTTCATTAATTAAGTACTCCTAAGTTCAAAGATGCAAACCAAGGAAGAAGTAAAAAGATATCAAGAATGTTTTGCTAAATATGTTTAAATTAAATTTATTCGAGATTTTGGAGACTTAAAGAATAAGTGAGATATGATTAAAGCAATGAGTTAAACTGAAAGGTTAATAAATAGGCAAGAGGGTTAAAATGTGATTAACTTTCTTTCCCAGTATTGAGCAGTTTCTGGTGTTATTAAAGGTTATCTAAGTTGTGTAAACATGTCTGTGGTGTACTGTTTGAATGAAATAAATGGCATTTATGAAATAATAAAACCTGTAATATCCATCCGTCCATTATCCAACCTGCTATATCCTAACTACAGGGTCACAAGGGTCTGCCAGAGCCAATCCCAGCCAACACAGGGCGCAAGGCAGGAAACAAACCCTGGGCAGGGCGCCAACCCACCGCAGAAAACCTGTAATAATTGACGTAAATATAGATATAGATTCATAGTAAAATGATGACATTGTAATTCATAATAATTAGATATCTTTTATTTAATTATGCATATTTTGTTAAAATGTAATGATTCATTTATATATATATATATATATATATATATATATATATATATATATATATATATACTTTATATACTGTATATATATATATTGTGGAAACTGGCCATCACACAGACACAGACAGGCAGACATTGTTAGTTCACCCAACACACGTTTATTTACAACATATACAGAATAAAGTGCCACACACGACCCCAAAACTCCCCCAAAGTCCAGGCCTCACAATGCCTCTCTTTCTCTGGCCCGCCTCCACTCCTCTCTTCCTGAGCTCCGTCTTGCTTCCTCCTGAGTCAAGCCATCGAATGGAGGGAGGTGGCCCCTTTTAAACCCACACGGATGTGCTCCAGGTGCCTCCCGATTAGCTTCTGCCGGCACTCCCAAGTGTAGTGGAAGTACTGGCACTTCGGGTGTCCCTGGTCTTCTTCCCCCCAAGCACTTCCGGGTGTGGTGGAAGTGCTGAGGGCCAGGGCTCCTTAGGCATTGGGGCACCCCCTGGAGGTGACCACGGGCCCCTATAGGGTTGAGCTTCTAAGCTCTGTTCCCGTGGTCCCCAAAGCCACCAGGGCGGTCGCCCCCTCATGATCTGGAGTAAGCCCTCCTCCAGTCATCCTGGGCAACCCGATTGGGTACCACCCCCAGCCACTCGCCACAATATATATGTGTATGAATGGGACTCAAGCTAAAGTTAGAAAATGGGATTTATTCGAAAAAGGAACAAAACATAACAAAACTGATGCTGTCATTTCTCAATGTTGTCTTCACCCTTCTCAATGCACTTACTCAACCTGCCTGGAAGTGCCTGGATTCCAGCTAAATAAAAGGTTTTGTCTTGTTCTAGCAACCACTCATGCACCTGAGTTATTGTCAAACACTACATGCCGATGGCTGCTACAGTCACTAGTGCAAGTTACTGTGACTTGCTGGAGACCAATGTGAAGCCTACTATTTGATCCAAGTGGCAGGGACTGCTGTCTCAAGGAGTCCTTTTGCTGCAAGACAATGCCCGTCCCCACAATGCTAAAAACACCAAAACTTGTCTGGAGAAACTGCAGTTTGAGGTATAGCCACATCCTCCTTATTTGCCAGATTTGGCACATTGTGATTTCCACCTCTTTGGACCTCTAAAATACATCTGGGTGGTCGTCGATTCAAGACAGATGATAACATAAAGAAAGTGGTGTACGACTGGTTGAGGGGACAAGACAAAACCTTTTTATTCTGCTGTAACCCAGGCACTTCCAGGCAGGTAGCACAAATGCATTGAGAAGGGTGGAGAATACATTGAGAAATGACATCATCAGTTTTGTTAAGGTTCATTTCTTTTTCTAATAAATCCCATTTTCTAACTTTAGCTTGACTTCCCCTCATATATATATATATATATATATATATATATATATATACTGTATATATATATACTGTATATATATATATATATATATATATATATATATATATATATATATATATATATATATAAAAATACCATTTTATTTTATATAACACTCAGAACTCCGGTCCTTGAAGAATGGTGGTTCATGCACCTTTCATGAAATGCAATACCCTAGGTATTACTCCACTAAGGTTGCTGCAGTGACCTTCATTGCCATCTGATGTTGCTGCAAGTCTTTTCCTGAAAAACATGTTGTTTTCTTGTGAAGCCATTCATTTCTTGATGGCCATGTTGCGTGGTCACTCTTTGGCTGTGTTTACAAATGGCATTCCATAAGCTTCTATCTACCACTATAAAAATAGAATGAAGAAGTGCATTAACTTCCTAAGGTTGTAACAAAAACACAACTCCTTCATTTAATTTGCTATAGAGCTGCATAACATATTGTAATAGTAGTAGAATTGGAAGAGCATCATTACTCACTAAAAACATATAAGAAAACAGAAATCAAGTGAAGCCCAGAGAAAATGTAATACTTAATTACCATTAATGTATACATGTTTGATGTTGTGAAAGGCACCTTCAATATACTAAAACAACAATTATCAAGTGAAATAGTGATAAGCAGGCAAATTCTAGTGGAAGGCTAAACATAGTTCATGCGTTGTACATTGAATTCACTACAATTAAACAAATAGCCTTATTGATTTCTTATATTATTGCAAATTTTTGGCACTGAATGTTTTTATGTCTTTAATCAAAATCAAACAGCACTTTTTTATCTATGTTATTTACTTAATGAACAAAGTTATACAGTACCATCTGGCACTGTATGAAAAAATATTAATTTTGTATTTTAGATCTTTGTCAAGCTAATTGACAAAGATTTTCTTTAAGAGTTTTCTAATACAGAGATTTATTAATAGTTTATTTAGTTAGAGCAACTCATCCATGTCCTAAGGAAGCAAAGCAAGCCTGCACAATCACACAACCATCAACATGTTTGACTGTTTGGCATGTTCATCCAAATTCATGTTCATTCTACTTCATCCGGCGCCGCCGTGAGTGGCAGCCTTTTCAGCAGCTCCGTGTATGACTGTATATGTATGTGTACTTTTCTACTTTTATTTTTCTATTTTTATTTATTGATCACTCCTACCACTTTATTTTATGTGGATTCCTTCCCTGGACACACTTACTTTTACAACGTGGGCATGGATTTTAACACGCCGAGACTCGCCTATTCAAGTACTCAACTTCGGGCGCTGAGAACAAATGCCAGTGCCGGTGTGGTTCCATATTTACCCGACGAGGTAAGAAGGCGGTATCGTGGCAGCAGAGCCGGCACTAAGCTAAAAAAGAAGCGGCTTGCGAGAAAGTGGCGTTTCAAGCCTTCGGTGCCTTCTGTGATTCTGGGGAATGTAAACTCAATCTCAAATAAGATCGACGAACTGGCTGCGCTGGTGAAAAATGTAAGGACCTACAGAGAATGCAGTTTGTTGTGTTTCTGCGAAACGTGGCTAAATAACACCATCCCAGATGCCAACGTGGAGCTACCCGGGTTTAGCACAGTTAGAGCGGACAGAGACGCAAGTACCTGTGGTAAGCACAAAGGAGGAGGACTCGCTCTCTATGTTAATACACGGTGGTGTCACTCTGGACATGTTAACGTCAAAATCTCCACTTGCTGCAGGGATATCGAACTGTTGGCCGTAAGTTTACGTCCCTACTATTTGCCCAGAGAGTTTGGACATGTCATTGTTGTTATTGTATACATTCCTCCTCGGGCAGACGTGGAGTCAGCGAGTGACATCATCCATTCCGCTGTTGCTAAGTTACAAACGCAGCACCCTGAGGCGCTTGTGCTAATCGCTGGAGACTTTAACCATGTGACGCTGGACAAAACATTGCCTGCATTCTCCCAGTATGTGGACTGTAACACCCGGGGAAATAAGACTATTGATTTACTGTATGCAAACGTTAAAGACGCATACAGCGCCACCCCGCTGCCTGCGCTTGGGAAAGGAGATCATAACCTGGTTCAGCTTCAGCCTCACTATAAACCAAAAGTTAGAGTCCTACCTACAACCACACGATCATTCAGGAAGTGGACCCTGGAGGCTGAGAATACTCTGAGAGAACTTTTTGGAACTACAGACTGGGATATCCTGCAGGGATCTCATAATGAGAACATTGAGGAAGTTGTTGACTGCACTACTGACTACATCAACTTCTGTATGGACATTGTAGTTCCAGTAAGAACAGTACGCTGCTATGCTAACAACAAGCCATGGATTACAAGTGACATCAAGGGCCTTTTGAACCAGAAGAAAAGGGCTTTTAAAGACGGTGATCATCATGAGCTCAAGCGCGTGCAGAAGGAACTCCGAGTCCAACTCAGGGCGGCGAAGGAGCAGTACAGGAGAAAGCTGGAGCAGAAGTTGCAGAATAACAGCATGAAGGAAGTGTGGGATGGGATGAAGATCATCACTGGCTGCAGCTCGAAGCGGGGTACCACCATTGAGAGAGACGTGAAGAGAGCAAACCAAATGAACAACTTTTTTAACAGGTTTGACCACCCTAACCCACTCTCACTCTCACCTCGGAGTACTGCACCCTCCACACATCCTTCTGCTGATACCAGCATAGGAAAAACATCCCCACCCATAATAACAACAGCGCAAGTGAGCACAGAGCTGAGGAGACTTCGTGCCAGCAAAGCAGCGGGTCCAGATGGAGTATCGCCACGATTGCTGAAGGTCTGTGCATCGGAGCTGGGGGGTCCTCTACAGCGCATCTTCAACCTGAGCCTGGAACAGGGGAGAGTCCCGAGGCTTTGGAAAACATCTTGTATCACCCCAGTCCCAAAGGTATCACGTCCTAGTGAGCTGAATGACTTTCGGCCTGTTGCTCTGACATCACATGTGATGAAGACCATGGAGAGGCTGCTGCTTCACCACCTTAGGCCACAGGTTCAACACGCCCTTGACCCTCTGCAGTTTGCATATCAGGAGAAGGTGGGAGCGGAAGATGCCATCATCTATATGCTACACCGATCCCTCTCTCACTTGGACAGAGGCAGTGGTGCTGTAAGAATTATGTTTCTAGACTTCTCTAGCGCCTTCAACACAATCCAACCTCTGCTCCTTAGGGACAAGCTGACAGAGATGGGAGTAGATTCATACCTAGTGGCATGGATCGTGGACTATCTTAAAGACAGACCTCAGTATGTGCGTCTTGGGAACTGCACGTCTGACATTGTGGTCAGCAACACAGGAGCGCCACAAGGGACTGTACTTTCTCCGGTCCTGTTCAGCCTATATACATCGGACTTCCAATACAACTCGGAGTCCTGCCATGTGCAAAAGTTCGCTGATGACACTGCTATCGTGGGCTGTATCAGGAATGGGCTGGAGGAGGAGTATAGGGACCTAATCAATGACTTTGTTAAATGGTCCGACTCAAACCACCTACACCTGAACACCAGCAAAACCAAGGAGCTGGTGGTGGATTTTAGGAGGCCCAGACCCCTCATAGACCCAGTGATCATCAAAGGTGACTGTGTGCAGATGGTGCAGACCTATAAATATCTGGGAGTGCAGCTGGATGATAAATTAGACTGGACTGCCAATACTGATGCTCTGTGCAAGAAAGGACAAAGCCGGTTATACTACCTTAGAAGGCTGGCTTCCTTCAACATCTGCAATAAGATGCTGCAGATGTTCTATCAAACAGTTGTGGCGAGCGCCCTCTTCTACGCAGTGGTGTGCTGGGGAGGCAGCATTAAGAGGAAAGACGCCTCACGCCTGGACAAACTGGTGAGGAAGGCAGGCTCTATTGTTGGCATGGAGCTGGACAGTTTAACATCTGTGGCAGAGCGAAGGGCGCTCAGCAGGCTCCTATCAATTATGGAGAATCCACTGCATCCATTAAATAATGTCATCTCCAGACAGAAGAGCAGCTTCAGCGACAGACTGCTGTCACTGTCCTGCTCCACAGACAGATTGAGGAGATCGTTCCTCCCCCAAACTATGCGACTCTTTAATTCCACCAGGGGGGGTAAACGTTAATATTTAACATTATACATAGTTATTGTCTGTTTTTTTTCACCTGTATTATTATCATTCTTTAATTTAATATTATTTATTGTATCAGTATGCTGCTGCTGAAGAATGTGAATTTCCCATTGGGATTAATAAAGTATCTATCTATCTATCTATCTATCTATCTATCTATCTATCTATCTATCTATCTATCTATCTATCTATCTATCTATCTATCTATCTATGTTGTTCTTACTACAGAATGCTGTTTTTGCTCTATCCCAGCATATTATGAACCATGTTGTTAAAAATATTCTATTTTTGCTTTATCTGTCTACAGAACATCCTCTCTAAAGTCTTCAGGAGCATCCAGCTTCTTCCTGGCAGACAAGCATTTAAGTTCTTACTTAAGCTAGCACTCATTTCTGCCTTGTGACTCTCCAGTGAAGCCTATTTTTGCCCTGTGTGTTTCTGATTGTGGACTCTTGAACATTGACGTTTGATGAAGGAAGAGAATTTGTTTGGATATTTTTATTTCCTTTGTGACTTCCTGGATGATTTTATGCTGCAAACGTGGAATATATTTGGAAGTTCATCCATTCCTACAAAGAGTCACTACTATTTCATCTGGTTTTCTTTTGGGGAATTTGGCTGTCAGTATGGTTTAATAGAGTCCTATAGCCATAGAAATGGCTTTGTAGGCCTTTCCAGACTCATAGATATTAATAAATTTCCTTTGATTATGGCAGTTGTGTAAAGATGTTGAATTTGTGCTGCCAATTTGAATCCAATGGTGTAGGTCAAAATAAGTAAGGTTTATATTGAGCAGGGCTGGCTGTAATCAAGCCTGAATATGTGCTAATTTAGTCTTTAATCCAATTGATTTAGCAGGAATTTTATGAATAAGGTCCTGACCAGAAGTGATGTAGATCCAGTTGCCACTGTCCATATCAGAACATATGAGATAGGTAAGGACAGGATTCCAGTTTTTCAGGACAACTTCAGAGAAATAGGGGCTAAGTTTAGGTGTAGAACTATCATGGTGGTCTTCTTGTAAGTTCTCCCTGTGCCATCTGTCAGCTTGAAAAGACTAGACCATTTAAAACATGGCTCAGATATTGGCAAAGAATAGAGAGGAACAGTTTTCTTGTAGTTTTAATGCACCGATACTTTTGAAACAAATTGAAGCCAAAGCTGGAACATTTTTTATTTATAAAAGAGCAGCCCAGGAGTAGGATACCCTAGGCCAGTTGCAGGAAATGCTAGGAGGATTATATTTCTTGGCAGTCCTGAGGGCACTTTGTTAATACTTCAGGAGGAAACGGAGACTATTTCTGAAGATTGGGTGGCCTTGTCTAGAGAGCTCAACATGTTGCCACTATAAACTGCACTAGGAAAAGCAGATCAAAAGTGAAAAGTGAACAGATTTATATGTGTAGAATCTGTGTAAGTGTTTTGGGGCTATTGAAATAAAAAAAGACCACAGTTTGCTTCCCCTGGTCTAAGAGGTGGACCAGAAGTGTCTGACAGTAAAGACACTCGAAATGCCCAGGATGCTTCTAAGTCTTAGAAGGTCATTAAAAAAGTGTGGTCTTCCTCTTCTGGTCAGCTGGGTGTACTGAATCATAGAAAGTTCATATTCCTGTTAACTATGGAAGGTAAACTGAAGCAAAAGCTGTGGAAAAGTTATGTGCTTGATACTATTAAACAGTTATATTGGACTAAGCTAAAAGAGCCTAGGACTCCTAGAAGAAACACATTTTTATGTCCAGTAACTTGACCTCACTCACTGAAGGCATAGCTAGCCTCTGGAATTTGTAAACATATGCAAGACGTCTGTGTGGGTGGTGAGGAACCCCACATGATCAGAATTTAGAGTGTATAAATTCTTTAGGTTTTCATTAATATTCAATATTCCTATATACAACTTGCAGAGGTCTGCTCATTCAGTTCAGCAAGAAGCCTAGCAACATCAGCAGTCCATCAGAGAACACACACACAACTAATTTTTAGATTTTAACCAATTTAACACCTATTATAAACATTTGGAGAAAACCTAAGAAGACCAGACAAATTTCAGATAATGAACAGCTGAGGACTCAGTCACTGATCATTTAATTAGGAAAATTAATGTAGTGAAGTAGATTCAATGGGCAGGTTTAAAACATGGATTAGTAGACATCAAGCAACAAGAGTAAGATAGACTACTTAAAATCTAACCGGATCTGCATTGACTATACTGTTATAAAGAAGTAACATTTTTATTGCTATCCTTATTCTGAACATTTGATTGAAAGGATTTAACATGTGTCTCATGCAAATGTTTAAAGTATGTTAAAAGGGAACATTTTAGAATGTGATGCCCATTTATATCTTCTTAAACCTGAAATTTGATTAATATTTAATTTATTGTACTGCATAGTAATATACTGATTTTCATGACAAACACCATCCTAAAGCAATTAGCATTTTCATTTAAATACTTTACACAGTCATGTATTCATAGAATTTTAAAATACATACAATAAAGTAAAGATGCTTTAATGGCCACTCAGCTCTTTTATTATTCGTTTCATTAGATAATAATTTAACTTTTTGTAATTCTTGCATATCAAAGATGTATACAATTAAGCCAATATCAATGTAAAACTTGTTTTCACAATTAAAAATAAGAGGATTAGCAAAATGAAACCCAAAAGATAAAATGACATTATTCAGGATTACAGAATAAGGTATACAAACAATCACAAGTAATAAAAGGAAGACTGTGTGCCTGTTCACTTAGACACACTGCTGGCTTAATCCATGTATATTTGAGATAAACCTTTAATCAGAATTATCTTTACGGAGAACAGCACATTTGTTTGGAGAAGGACCCAAAGGAATTTAACTCAGCACTAGGATGCCTAAATTAAACCATACCTACACTGCAGATTGTCAGATCTAGAGGGATTCTTGTAATCTTCAGGGGAAAATAGGCCATCTATACTTCATCAGTCTTATTTTGCATTGCACCTTTCATTTAAATGAAATATACAATTCTTAAAAAGAATGATGGTTAAATCTAAAGGGAATAAAATAAAAATGATTTGCTTTAAAGAATTTAGGCTTTCATGGTTTACATATCACTTTTGTGTTTATCTGCCACCTAGTGGCAAATCAGCAGTTTTCTTCCAAACTGGAACAACTAAATTGGTTTAAAGCTGTTACATTAAAAAGACGTGGTACCTATGTTTAATTTACATTAAACTAATTGTGAGACTAGAATCTGTTAGTTTACTGAAAAAAATATCCTTTTGCTGTATGATGCAATTCTTTTTAAACATGTTACTTTTGTTTATTTTTAATGATTACATGACTTTCCTTTTGTCTAAGATTTTAAGGATTTTATTTTATCTCAATGGTCTTAAAAATGTTGAATACATATTCAGTGACAATGGAACATGTTTACCACTATCAACAATTTATACAAAGTAGAAAGTGAGAATCTTCAAATTAAAGAAAATATTAATCCTATTTTTATCTGCTGACATAAATTTGCTCTGGTAATACATATTATCTAAATGTGTCACAAAGTCTGCCTGTATGGGAAGTTATTGAGCAGCCTCCTTAAAACTGATTTGGATAAATCTCCACATTTTGCATTAGATTTCAAAAAACTTATAAAAGAAAAATAAGTCGAATTCTAAACAATTCAGAAATCTTATTACAGGGAGTCAGACATCTTATTACAGAGAAGAACAAGCTAGGTGAAGAGAACAAGGAAGAAGATTATTTCAAAGACACTGTATTTCCCTCATAGTCTAGAGCAGTCCATCGTACACAAATTGTAAAAATGCAAAACTACAACCACACTGCCTATGACTGACCATATACCTCAGCATACTTTTTAGGGAAGCTACCACTAGACAAATCCATCCATCTATCCATTTTGCACCTCTTATCCAAAGCCGCAGGGCGGCAACAGTCTTAGCAGTGAGGTCCAAATGTCCTCTCCCCAGCCACACTTGCCAACTCATACTGTCTGATACCAAGGCATTGGCACAGTGTGAATGACATCTGATATCGTCAGTTGAAAATGCTAAAGAATGACTGGAGCTGGGTGGTCTTTAGGCCTTGGGACTCTGGAAAGTTTATTTTCTCCACCATCCTGCTTATTGGATTTTTTTATTTTTCCCTCCTCCTTGACCATAGTTTTATTTATTAAGAAGGACATTTTGATTCGCTACTGTTTCACATAACATGTTATAAATAACTGTTCTTTAGTTTTTAGTCTCTTTTGTATCTCTGTTTGACCATTTTTCTTGTAAAGCACTTTGAGTTTCATTCACCTGCTTGTTAGTTCAAGCACCTGCCTACACACTCCAGTTTATAAAGAGAAAACAGAGCACCACAGTGCTGAAAAAGTACCAGAGAGAAGTTCATAATGACAGAAAAATAGTAAATGTGACCCAAATCTAGTCAAATGAAGACCGAAAAAATCCAGTGGTTAGTTACCAATAAAACTTGTATCTGTTATATGCAAAATTATGGAAACTATAGTAAGAAATAAATTAAGACACTATATGTAAATAATGTACTAAATGACAGTCTGAATGTGTTTATGAAAGAGATATCCAGACTTTAGTGTACATTCCAAATACTGTATATGAATACACATGTACTTTTATTTGTGCATGATGACTTTTGCATCAACATTATATTTTATTGTTGTGCTTTAAAATATACAGTATATAATACAAAAGAGCTTAATTTATCAGGCCTGAAAACCACAACATTATTTAAAGTTGAATTACATTTTTGTAGTTTTGTATCAAATGTGTATTAACCTCCTTAGCGTTACACCAGAGCATTACTCACGCTGTGAAAACCATGCTAAATGCGTTACTCCCGAGTGTCACTCAGCAACTGTACAGATGCGTCTTGCATAAGTAATAATAATAATAATACATTTTATTTATATTGTACTTTATATTTTAGCAATCCCAAAGTGTAAAAGTGCTTTCAGCATAAGTCCCGAGCATCACCCGGGCAAAGGTGTAGTTGCGTCTTTCTCCTTTCACTTGCAAGTGTGATCAGTAACGTCCTCCGTAATAATGGTGTCTTGTAAAATACTTTTTCACCAGCCCAGGTGTTGTACACTCTTGCTATTGATATATGCGGTGATGTTGAGGAGCCTCTCGTCAGCAATGATGAGGTCTGTCCTCAGATGGTGAAACTCAAACAGACAGTGACCCTCGCACTGGGTGTCTGTTGACCCTGCTTCAAATAAACCATCATCACCTTATTTTGATTTTGTGGGGCAGCCAGAAATAACAGACACAATCCACTTACTTTACAAGAAATTATTCCTAGACGATGACATGATTGACAGAATTGTTGTTCAGACAAACCGTTATGCTAAACAATTTTCGCATTCAAAAAGATGGGAACTGGTAACTGCTGATGATATCTGGGTCTTTTTAGGCTTATTGATATTGCAAAGACTTGTACTAAAGCCTGAGCAGAGAAGGTACTGGTCCAAGAACAAAATTTTGGAAATGTCATTCTTTGGAGAAATTATGTCTGAGTGTAGGTTTTCACTGAATATTAAATACCAATAGATAGATAGATAGATAGATAGATAGATAGATAGATAGATAGATAGATAGATAGATAGATAGATAGATAGATAGATAGATAGATAGATAGATAGATAATGGCGCACTGCACAATAACGTGCAGAGAATGCACTTGACTTGAGTATTCCTAGTTTTCAAACTCTTTCTCTATATGTTTAGCCTTCGTTTGCTCAGAGGTTGATGTGCTTGCTGCTTTCTGAGCGGCTCTTCTTTTCTCCACCCTTAGCGGCCCGCTTCTTCTCTTTTTTTGTCAGCATGTCCTCACGTTAAAACTGATTAAGGCAGTGTTTGTGTTGCAATTAGTATGTTTACTTTAATTTTTCACTTAAGCAGGCACTTAAGTCTTCAACCTGCCTCAAGAAAAATTTAAGATAAAAAAGAGGTAGGGGAAGTGACGGTGAAGTGATGAGAACGGCGCCCGTACACATGCGCCGCACGGCCGCCCTGCTGGCTGCTGCTAAGAGTTGATTCTACAATAAAATAAAATAAAAACAAAAAGCAGAATAACCTTGGAGGTCAATCATCACCCCGAAAGCGAATAGTAGACGTCATACGTAGTATATGTGTTCCAAATTTCAGGTCAATAGTTCAAACGGTTTGCGAGCTACACGTGATTTAAAATCCTGGACAGACAAACGAACAGCCACAGTAGCGTATTATATATAAAGATCTGCACTTTGCCAGCATTGAAGACTTTGATGAGAATACCCATTTGCACCCAGAGAGATACACCAGTCCATTTTCGCAACAATCGTAGCATTGTAGCAATGTAGGAACATTCACAAGAATAAAACCTTGTTTGTGGCAAACTTGTGTCCGAGCCTGTGTGTGTCAAGTGTATGTGATTAATGAGTGTGATTAACACATTGAAAATTTCTGTAATAAAATTTTTTAATATAGCACCTAAATGTGTTAAATTAATCTGGTTAATTTAACTGTGCTTCACACATTCGTAATAAAGCAACACAAAATAAATCCAAGTCTATGTAGTAGCATTTACTGGGTTTAGATTCACTTGAATGTTTCCTATTTTGCTTTTGATCAACAGACACCAGAAGAACCACCCTAAAAAAATGCAAAAGCGCAAACTGTCATCAGACTCAGAGCTGCTGATGCCTCCTTCCTCCTCCATGAAATCAGTTGTCAAGCTACTTGAACGGCTAATTGACCTTGATTTGGTCCCATTGTAGTGGTGGAAGCTACAGGAGGACAAATAAGCAGTCCTGACTAAGTCCAGACAACCCATTCCCTCACATGAAATTATCATAAAGTGACCCCAAAATCCTTTTTCTGCAATGTCGGCAGCTCTGTGCTTTTTAGCTCATCCCTTCGAATGTTATGATAAAAGGAGCAATTGGGACTAGTATTCATGTAGTACAAAAAATGTAGAAAGATAATAAGTGGAAAATACCCTAAATAAAAAAGAGCAGCATGTTATGTATCTGTGAAAAAGGTACCAGGATCTGTCAGGGATTTCTTTTTTATACAAACAGATAATTAGGGCTACATCGATGCTTCACTCCTGTTAAGCTTGTTAGCATTTTCAATTCAAACATATTGGCTTTGGTAAGACACCTTGGCTCATTTGTCTACAGAACAGTTCACATGGAGAACTGAGATAATGTGAGAGAAATTCAGATGGTTAGTTTCTAGCTGAGGCTTGATAATAAATTAAAACTGCTAGAGGCAGGAGATGTATGAAAGAAGAGAAAATATCATTTATCCCTTTTTTTACCGTGGTAATTTTAAAGTGTGAAATATACCCATTATTGTGAAATCCTCGCAGAATAGGCTTGCTCCCATTATACTGTCATTCCCATGTTCAAGTGTTCCACAGACCCTACGAGTAAGAATATGGAGGTGGCACAACAGCTTATGTTTGTCCTTTCCATTTCTAGCCAGGATGTTACCAACCCAGATGAGGAACAGTAACCTTGAATTTGCTCCCTCTTCTGCCCACTTCTTCCATTATGCAGTTCATAATGACAACAAACCCTAATATCATGATGTCATTCACATGATAATGAAGGTGACACCAGTGTTGCCCAGAAACTTATTTTTTTGTTTTTAACTGCTGCATTATGGCAATAAACAGGATTTTAATTTTGAAATTATAACCTTTTTTACATTTTGACCTCTGTTTTCTACTGTGATGCCCTGAGTGTCTGTAGCCTTGGTATTACCCATTTCTGGGGACATCGACAGTCATGAACCAAAGATGGACTAATGCAGTTGTTTTTAAATTTTCTTGTGTCTTTTTTGTGTCTACATGACCAACAATCGCTGTGGTGCATCATATCTTTTACATTCAAAAACTTTTGTTGAATATCATCCCGGTGGGGTCCCCCATGGAGAACCAACAGCAATTATCAATCCAATCCTTTCCCCTTTGGAGATTCGTAGAAAAGCTAATGTTAGCTTTTGCTTCCCGTGACGGACTATCACAACACATTACACAAAATCATTTGCGATCCTTTCAAATTCAGTTCTATTGTGATTCATGACTCTGTGGGTCCCAAAGCCTAATCTTAACCCAAAATTAAACATGACCCATAATTTACGAACCTATGAATTCATGCACTGAGGACACAAATAACAAGACTGGTGCCAAAAGTGCATTGTGTGCTCATTTTCAATTAATACAGTGTCCAGCAAATAAATGTTTTGTGCAGTTCATCTTAAATACTGTAAATAAATACTGTAATCCATTCCAGTACTACTTTTGTGGAAGGTAAAATCAATCCATAAATAAATAAATCCAAAGGAATATGTTTAAACAGGAATAAATTCATTGAGTTAAACTCTTCTACACTTCTTCTTGTGTGTGCCTCTAGTTCTTGCCTTTCCTACTTATCCATCCAGTCTTGTCAGCTGGGCTGAAACACTGGCCAGCGCTGTCATCAATTAATCAGCTTCCATCCCAGCCACCTCAGCTGGTAACCCATTGGGATGCTCAGAGGCCAGCTCCATCGGCCTGGCACCATCCCTTGTAGTCTGTAGGACGATCTCTCACTGCAGGTCTTCCTGATCACCTTGCCTCCCATCCACCATAGTAGCTCATACACCTGAGCCACTCTTTATCCTTCTCAACTCCCAAAATGAATTCTTTTTTTTTTCTTGATTACCATGCTCAGACTCCTTATATACCTTTGTGGGTGCAGGGGCTTTCACTAAAGACCTACTAGGCATCAATGGGGAATGGCGGTGCTGACTGCACTTGCATGTCAACTAGCTACTAGCCAATTAAACTCTTCTCGGTTGCAATGCTTTTTGCCGGCATGCACCCACATGCACCAAGCATAAGCCGCACCATTTGTATAAAACAAACATACACTTCCACAGACCTCTAACTCACTTCATCATATCCACACTATCCCAATAAACAAATATTATATAAAAGAGGCAAATATAATAGGTTATGATAATTATGCTGTCTTTAAAATTTCAGTATGAAGAATCATTGGTTTGGCACTATCTGTTGAGAGGAAAATCTTCTACTCCATTATTATCATTACCAATAGCTCAACTTCTCCATTTATATACATATATTAAATGTTACTTTAATAAAGGGAGATGTATAATATCTGCCAAGAGAAGAACACATTTTGCAGCTTGTTTCTTGTTTTATATGTAATTCAGGCACATGACCAAAGTCAACATCTAGCACTGGCATTTGGCAGAACCAGGAGGTACTTCTCCTTATTCTATAGGAAGAAGATTCTATGCTGTAATATTTTTTGGCAAATAAGGTCCTTCAACAATGAATCCCACAGTAATTGGAATCACAATACCCAAAGAGTACACAAGATGTGTGAAGTACTGTATATACTTAAGTTGAATAAATAGTTATGTGTTTAGAATTTTGGCATTCTGAAAGTACTTATTTACCTAAGATGAACAAGGTAAGAGATGGTGCAGTGGTAGTGCTGCTGCTGCTTTGCAGTAAAGAGATTGTGGGTTCTCTTCCCGGGTCCTCCCTTTGTGGAGAGCGCTTTGAGTAGTGAGAAAAGCGCTATATAAATGCAAAGAATTATTATTATTATTAAGATGTACAACCTTCTGAGTATACAAAAGGATTTTAGTTTCAGTTGTGCTCACAAACTTTTCAAAAAACCACAAATCATTTGAGTTCACCTGAAAGTCTATCTCCTGCTCATCATTGCCTCCTATTGCTGGCTTTGATGACATAACATGCATTGTATTTACAACCCCATTTATGTAAAACTAAGTAATGTAGTAGTAGAAGGGCTGCTGTAATTGGTGAGAGTGTATCAGCTTTTATATAATTGTAGACTGGCCTTCTAGTTACTAAATAACTGTTCAAGGCCCGGGCTGCTGTGGAACACATTTTTACCTATAAGATTCAAAAGTGTGCTTTTCATCAGCTATGATGTTAACTAGCAGTGATTGGTAGCAGTGCTTTAAATATTAAAATCTAAGTAAACCAGACATTTATGTTAACTATAATATCAGTCCCCAATTTCAATCCTTTACAGCAGATTTGATCCATCCCAGCATTCCAGAGAGTACTGTACATGTATTTAATGTTTGTAGGCAAAAAACAAAAAAAGAAATCGCATACCATCATGCATTTTTATATATATATATATATATAAAATATATATATGAACATTTTGCTTCCTTTGATCAATTGAAAACAGAATTTGGTGTAACTTCAGCACCATTTTTATATTTACAAGTTAGACAATTTTACTGACAGCATATCTTTCAATTTGAAATCTGTTCCTTAGAGTTGCACATATGTAATCCTTTACTGTGTCCACCCAATTTTACATATTTCATTTCTCAATTCCTGTCACTCTTTTAAAATATCATGTTGGTTTGACAGATAATTCTTCTGGTAATATTGAGTAAGTAAATAGGAATAAATATTTTAAATGAGGCCTGTTGAAAATATACACTTGTTTTGCACATATGAAATATCAGCTAATTCAACACAAAGTTATTAATTATTTAAATTGGTTCAAAGGAAAGCTTAACAAAATCATTTAATTATATATATATATATATATATATATATATATATATATATATATATATATATATATCTTTTGTTTATAATAATATATGTATTATCCTTTGTTCATAATAATATCCTATGTATTTTATGTGCTAGAAGTATATTGGCACATTAACAAATTTCTCATACACATGGCTCTCAAGCATCTCAAGTCATTATTTTGCAACTATTTTCTAAATTTTATCAAAGCAAATTTTGCCCTTACCCAAAAAAACCAGCAGTGTTGAAATGTTATGAGTAATGAACTAGTTTAAATATGAAAAAATGCATAGTTCTATTTTGAAAAGGTTGACAAAGAAATTTCTTTTTGGATAGAAAATCTACTAGATATTGACTTAATGAACTGATTATCACAGTACAGTTTCTGTCTTTGGTGTTTGTTTATAAATTAATAATAATTAATAACATGAATGTCGACGTCAGGTATGGTCCAGGAGTAGGGCAACAACTAACCAAAGAAGCAAACGCATTCTACTGTCTCTGTTGATGCTTAAAAATCTTCAATAAATTGCTTACCTATTTCAAGGTAGCTGCCAAAGCAACAGAACTAAAATAATAATAATAATAATAATAATAACAATAATAATAATATTAGAGGTAGGACACATGGACATATTCTACAGAAGATGCGATTCACAGGCAAACTGACTCACATATCTGGAGTTCTCCCCCATTTTATGGAGTTCACAGCACCAACGTAGCATTCAGAATATATCTGTTTTGATCCATCCAGATGTTTTGGTCAATTCAGTGGAGTAACCGCATAGATCTGAAGAAACTAATGTCTTTTTTAAGATCTGCATTTGGTGTACCTCTCTTTCTCTCCCTCAGTGTCCAACTCAAGCCTATTATTCAACCTGGGTGTCAAACATGATCTGTAGATGTTAAACTTGTTAACTGAAAGTGAACAGAAAAACACTTTTTCCATGACTTGCAGCAGAGCTGGTGGATCATTGACATAGCTGTAAAGACTATTATGCAGCATGTACTTCACTTAATGCACAAACAAAACAAAGATATTAATGTAGTGTGAAACATGACCATTTTGCACTTCTTCTTTTTAGATTTATAGCATATACCATCAAAAGTTAGTTTACAGTGCAGATAGGTTTGTAGTGCAGTAAAAATGAAAGTTTTCCAAATGTGTTTGATACATTTTGTGATGTTGTTGTTTTGTTAAAACATTATTTCTAATTTGCATAATACAAAGAATGCTGCCTCGCAGTTAGGAGACCCGGGTTTGCTTCCTGGGTCCTCCCTGCGTGGAGTTTGCATGTTCTCCCCGTGTCTGCATGGTTTTCCTCCGGGTGCTCCGGTTTCCTCCCACAGTCCAAAGGCATGCAGGTTAGGTGGATTGGCGATTCTAAATTGGCCCTAGTGTGTGCTTGGTGTGTGGGTGTGTTTGTGAGTGTCCTGCGGTAGGTTGGCACCCTGCCCGGGATTGGTTCCTGCCTTGTGCCCTGTGTTGGCTGGGATTGGCTCCAGCAGACCCCCGTGACCCTGTGTTCGGATTCAGCAGGTTGGAAAATGGATGGATGGATGGATAATACAAAGAAAAATGCACTATACTTTTGGTGACTAATGTAAATTAATTGTTGAATAGAAATTTTGTTTGTAAAATGCTATGCATGTAAAGCTGAAAAATTATGAGCTACTTCAATTTTAGTGTATCATTTTCAGGTAACACTACCAGTACTAGATACTGCAAAAATGAATCTATTACTCATGTATTCTTACGTAACAAGACCTTAACACTTATAAAATATTGATAAAGTGGCTAATACTACCTGTGTAGTGTGGCACTTGATATACTGAAAAAAAGACTTATGAATATGAATCATTCACATGTCTTATATTGCAGTAAGCAATATCAAGAGACATTTGTCTCACTTAAGCCACAACTGACTGTTCCAAAGTGAAGTTATTTTAGTAAGCCACATTGCACAGATGAATGACCAGTTTACTGTTGCTTTTTAAGTGTTACGAACACCACAGGAAGGCTTTTTTAAGGTCTTGTTACATAGGAGTAAATGAGTAATAGATCCATTTTGCCGTACCTTAACTAAAGTGTTACCTACTTTCTTATATGACTTTTCTAGTGATGATGCATTGGCTAACACAGTGGAGCAGTAGTTAGTGCTGCTGCCTCAGCTTCAAGGATCTGTGTGGAGTTTACACTTATTTTTATCATGTTCACTTGGGTTTTCTTTTGCTACTCCAGGTTCTTTTCACATCTCAACAATGGACACTCCATAACACTGGAAAGGATCAAGCTACTTTAGAGGCAGTCATGCCAGATCCACAGTTTTTCTGCCCAGTTAGGCTATCTCTGATCAGCATCCCCAGGAAAAAATGGGCTTTCATGTGTTACAATTTGTAACTAAGATTTTTAAAATAATGCAGCATTTTGGGCTATTTTTCATACCCCTTTATCCAACTTATTAGCATTTTTTCTTCCACTAAAGATCCTCCCCCCCACCTCTTCGCATCTTATAAGGATTTTATCATTCTAAAATCTCTGAGGGGTATCCTCATTCCCTGGTTTTCAAGGTTATGTACATAATCTATCTCTCGCCACCCACTCCCAGTGTGTCATTTTATCTGTGTCAGGTATTGGGGCTAATTGTTTGAGTTCACCTGAAATGTTTGGAAGATGGTGAGATGAATTATTGTTTCATATGGAACAAAGTAAAAAATAAACAATTTCTGTAAGCTTTAACAGATGTGTGGAAATGAATTGGAGTAGAACAGAATCCTATAAAATGTTGGAAAAGTCAGGACTGGAACAGCGCAAGAAAAAGTAATAAGTTACCTAGCATGACTTACACAAATAAGTAACTGAGTAAGTAGTAGTGTAGACTTTTATTTTTACAAGTTTCTCTGCTGTATTTGCTAATCTGTTTCATGTATGTATGCATAAACAGATTTCTGAATTAACTCATGAGAGTTTTGGCTTATGTGTCACTTGCTCTCTAAAAAATGCACTATGGGTATTTTGGTTACTCCATGAAACATCATTATTGTTTTTTAGTGCTTTTAATGATTTCAAAAACAAATAAACAGTATATCACAGTCAGTTTTCCTTCAGTATAGTGAGCGAGGGTCCTTTTTGTCATTAATAATATAAAATCTTCTTCTTTCAGCTGGTCCCGATAGGGGTTGCCACAGCGGATCATCTTTTTCCATAATTAATAATATAAAATAATATATAAAGACATATAAAACTGAACCTTTTCATCTAACTTTTTATATTATTTCTACTGAAGCCAGCAATAAAAAGAAATAATTGAAATGATTAGAAAAATGTAATAAACCTGATATATGTATGGATTTTGCAAATAAAATATATATACATTAGATTAAATAAGATAAAACTTTATTAATCCCATGGGGAAATTTAAATGCATATATATATTAGATACTCTGCGGTGGGTTGGCACCCTGCCCAGGATTGGTTCCTGCCTTGTGCCCTGTGTTGGCTGGGATTGGCTCCAGCAGACCCCCGTGACCCTGTGTTCGGATTCAGCGGGTTGGAAAATGGATGGATGGATGGATGGATGGATGGATATTAGATACTTTTAAAAAGTTAACTTTTTTATGTTTTACCAGGTGATCAGAAAGACAGTCATTACATATTATATTGTACTGCCTTAAAACAGCAACCATTTTCATTAAATGTTAAGTAAATTCTCCAAACTTTTAAATAAAGTTGTATTTTAAAATTTCTCATCTTATTAAAGACAAACAGTAGCAATGTAAGAAATGTAATTGGAAATCTGTACCTAACAAATGCAAGCATTCGTTAGTTAAAGGTTGGAGAGACAGGTCTTCACAGTCAGACAGCATGAAATTATAAAGAGGTCAACATGTCGCCCTATTCACTCTATATGCTTAATCATTTCCTCCAAATGACAAATTTGTAAGTGCTGCTTAATTAGCCTTCAAGTATATGCCTGTAACAGTGAGCTACATGAAGATGAATTTTCTTTACAATATCATTTGTCAAGATTTTAACTGCTTTATGGCACACTTTAAGGCAATTTAAGTCTCATTTGCATGAATATACAAAGGAACCCTTTTGACTGAAACTATGAGGTCAAATTTTATATTATGATTTTATTTACTTACTAGCAAAATTATAACCTCCACTAAGCTACTGTGCGTTATTCACAGTTACTATATGTCATCCTTGAAAGAGTTAAGTTTAAGGTCTAGGAAAAGGCTATTTGGAATTTGACCACAACATAATTTATTAAATTCTGATCATATTATCTGCTATATTAGTATTAGTGTTAACATTATTAGTATTGCCATGTGTACTGTGAAATTCATATTTACATTAACTCTACAAAGCTCTGGGGCCGTAAATTTTGCTAGAATCATTATCTTAGTGACAAGTCAGAGAACAATTAGATCTGATAGGATCTGTTAGCACAATTGGGTACAAAATAATTTGCTGTATTTACTGTGCCAGACACTCTTTTGATTTGAGGAGGACACTTCACACTCCAATTATGCCTATTAGAACACTTGTCATTTCCACAAAGCGTTGTTTGATTGCCATGCAAACATTGCACACTTGTTTTTCTTTAATAATGAACTATCCTTTCAGCTGTAACTCTTCTCTCGCTCTTGAAGTCTTTCTAAGTACAGTTTTATCAGTGACTTTGGACTTGTCCTTGATGGTCATTTTGACATCTTTTTCTTTTGAACGTTTTTGTTCTGCTTTAACCCACCTCTTGCACTTGGGTTCAATCCTGGCTAAGCTATGTGGTGTCCCTGGGGTTTTGTGGTCACTAAGTGATCAAGATAAATTATTCAGTATTTATGATCAGAAGCTGCATTAAAATTCAAACTGAAAACGTTTTACTTTACCATGCCATACTTTTTTGAGAACTGGTGATCACACTGAATATACTGCAAGCTTGTGTTTTATTTGTTCATAAATAAAAAATGTATGAATGTTAGTGAGTCTGTTATATTCACTTTCTCATCCCCATGTCCAGTTGTAGCAGTGGTACATTGTAAAGCTAGTGTTACTGCTAACTGGGAAACTTCAAACTCAACAGTTAGTGACATTACATCAGACAACCTTCTTTTACTTAACTTTGGAGTTATAGACTGCGGCATATACTTATGAAATTGTAGAATCTCAGGAAGGAGTTGGATGGTCATTCGGCCTGTGATAATTAAAACACCAATGTTTAATTTTCCGAATACCAGCAGGGAATCATGGACGATGGAGTTTTCCTTTACAGCCCTGCTGGATACCACAGGGGCCAACAGATGACGCTACAGGGAGGCCCAGAGAGTTGTTTGTGCCCTATAACCCGGAAGTACGTCGTAGGCAAGGCAACAAAGGAAATGACATGCTTCCGGGATGAAGACAAGGACTTTTTATCTGACCCGGAAGTGATAAGGAATCACATGGACTGTAGGGTTGGAACCACTTCTGGGTCAGGGAATATAAAAGGACGGTGGGAAATCCCAGACACTGAGCTGAGCTGGGTGGAAGGGTGGCAACGCGTCTGGGAGTGAGGAGGATTATTGTTCTTGATTTATTGTTTGTTTATTGTGTAGTTATTTGAGTATTGTGGAGAAGAGGGTTCTTTGTGCGCATTTTGTCTAAATAAATATAATATTTGAACGTTTACCTGGTGTCTGACGTGTGGTCTGAGGGTTCAAGGGGTCATGGGGACCCTTAAATCTGTCACTATATATATATATATATATATATCAGATTGTGTAGCAGACTATGAATGCTATGAAAAAAAAAATATATATATATATATACTGTATATATATATATATATATATTTTTTTTTTTTTTTAAGTGTTTCTATTGTACAGGTGCCATATTGAGAGAGCACAGAGAGTGTGTAAGTGCTCTACACATGTACTCAGTGTGAATTTAAAAAAGTAAATTGAAAGATGGCTGATATAGGCAGAAATCTGGTGACCACTGCTGAGTAAACTGAAATTTTGCTGCAGGAGGTATTATATGTTTTATGTATGGTAAACAGAACTCTTACATGTGAGACACAAAGTAAGGTTGAAAGGAATGAACACTCAGGCTAACATTAAGTCCTCTTTCTTTTCGGAGAGCAAGCATTATTATTTGCTACATTAGTATGCTAGTTGAAAACATCAAAAGGCTGGTAGACTAATGTGTAATGACTTAATCTGGAATAATTTATGTTCAAAAACACAAGTCAAAGAAACAAATGTGAACATTCAATAAGTAAAGATTGAAGTAATTTCTGCAGTAAAAAGTTGGCCACTGATGTTCAGAGAAAAATAATTGTAGCTGACAGGGTGTATCATAAGTTTTATTGCATTTTAATTAAATTCTGTCAGCTTTAAAATATATAAGAGAAACTACTAATGCAACACAGAGACTTCATCCCTTTTATTTTTTCCTTTACAGTCTTTACTGTACTCTGTAATGTATAATTTCACCAATTAAAACCACTGTCTGAAGAAGTATGGTAATTAGCATAGTATTAAAGCTTATAAAAATATGTTTAATAAAGAAAAGTTTAAACCATCCCTAGATCATTTTCACCTTCCTGATATTATTATTCTGAGGATGGATTGTTTTGTACATGTTAATCAATCCATTACCAAAACCACCTAAACCAGTTTAGTACTGAGGCACACTCACACACACAGCCACATTTATTCACTTGGGACCAATTTAGTCATTAAGCAATATGAAACATGTTTTTTGGGAGGACAACTGATGTAGGTACAATTACAATTAATAAAAAATGTTAATAAATACACGCAGAGGAACATACTACTTCACTTTTTTCACTTTCTGTCTGTGGTGAGCCAGGCATATAATAGACTTGCTGTTCAACAAATAACCCAAACATGTTAAAGAAGCCTTATTAATCCAAAGTATAAAATTTATTCTTATCACAAGGATTGTAGATTGATTTATGTGTATATACGTAGACACATAAATGAACAACACAAAATATACACCTAACCTGACTTTGTTTCTTTCTGTGTTTCTCCTACAACTTTTCTCTATCTTTTAGTGAGGCATGTCACACACGTGCGATTAGGAGGCAGCTAAAGGGCTTGAGTAAGTGTAATACTACATCAGACCAGGGGGTGGTGGAGTGTGCTGACTGCCTCTCTCAGTTCCTTGCAGACCATTCCCGGGAAATCTCACCAGGTCCTGGCGCCTCTGATGACGTCACTCCCAGTTATGGCATAGATGACATCATTTCCTCCACCAGCCCTTAAAACCACCATCTTACCTCCACGTATTCAGCTCTATTTTGGACTCAGTCTTGTAAACTACTCAATCATTTTTCAACCTTTTGCAGCCAAGATCATAATATATGAGTGGCTGCCCCAAAGCTTTTTGACTATCTGGAGGCTTTTTGTGACAGGCAGGAATCTACTGTAGATAATATCCATGCCTAGCAGGCTGTCTTATGCTGCTATAGTGTGGCACTACTATTCCCCTCACCCTTTGTTGCAGGGCACACCCTAAGCAAAAAGGCTGTCAACTACAAAGAGAAGAAGCTAAACACAGGCTGCATAGAGATCTGAGTGGTAATGCTGAAACTGGATTACAGAAGAAGGAGGGAACATTTTGCCATTACTTTTTTGTGTGCACATAATTCTAAACTTGTCGTGATAACTTATACCAGTGTTTCTCAACCTTTAAGTATTTGCACCCTGAGTTTTCATAACAGTTTTAACGCTTTTTGAAAGGAGCCCACTAATACCAATTTGTTCTTTTTTAATTAATGATACAGTATATCATAGATGCATATTTTATTATACCTACTTAACTTTTATCAACATTTATCTAACTCTATATTCATTTTTTTAGTATCAGAATGTAGTTTAAGTTAATTTGTTTTGGTTTCAATAGATGTATTTTTCATATTTTCGATTCTTGTTTTCTTTTTTTCACATCTTCGCGCCCCCCTTTTTGTTACTTCGCGCCCCCCTAGGGGGGCCCGCTCCAGGATTTGAGAACCACTGACTTATACATTGATTTGCCCTTTAAGGTTGGAAAAGGTGAATTATGACCATTGTCCATACTAATCAACATGATAAAACATGATAAAACAATGCAATGCTAGGCATACAAGTGTCATCCTTTAGTTTTCTAAGGAAGTTTACTTTGGCTGAGGTGAGAACTTGGTGTTACATGTGTCAGAAGGGGACCTTGTTTTTCAATTTCCTGGATAATCCAGTTACTGATTGTGTCAGGGTTGTCTGCAGGATGTAGGTATTTGCTGTCTTGCAAAGGAGTCACCGCTTTGAAGTCTGGCTTCAAAGTATACAAACAATACCAAGTTGTGATAATTGTTAAACCCAGAAAATTTAGATGTGCCATTGTTTAATCCGATTGTCCAAAACTGATAATGGCAGGGACTGAAGGAGATTTAAACTTTTAGGCAGGAGAAGGAAAAGGAGAGCAGGAACGGTCCACTGAGAACGCTGCCAAGACACTCGGACAGAGCACAGGGGCTCGTAGGCAGACGAGGGTACCTGGCTGGCACGATGTGAGGCACAAGGACGGCAACACTTACTTCCAGGGAGGAAGAGACAGCTCCACAAGGAGACGCCAGTTGTGGGTCCAGCGAGAGAGGGAAGCCGCATGAAAGGACCAAACAAAGCTGACAGATGAGAAATGAGGCGTGCCTAGGTCACAGCAACACAAGTAGCCCAGTGTGGACAAAAAAAGGAACGACGAAGAGACGCTGACAGGGATTCAACAATTTGATACAACTTCTTTTGGGAAATGAGTGTCCAGTGAACAGAGTGCATCCGTGGACAGTTGAACGATTAAGTGTTGAGGTAACACAGTGCGCAAACTGGACTCTGCACCACTAAAGGTTGTATCCTCCAACTCTTGTTTTTAACGGACTTTTAGAGTGTGGACTGTGTGTTTTCCTTTTAAAAAAGGGAAATTCGTTCCTGATATGTTTAGATTTTGTTATGTTCGTTTATCTTTTTAATGTACTTTATATTGTCTTGTGTAATAGACCTTACTGTTGTTTTTTTTCTGAAATTACTGTTGTGTCTTTCATTGTGTGTTTACTCACCGCCCAATTTAAAGAAACCTGTGTGCTATTATCAGTAAATTTCAAGTGTTCCCAGTCTCTTAATAAAACTGGGTGGCGTAGTCGGATATTTTAATAGTGTCTAAGTTAGATTACCTGTAAGTGTGACCAGACACCTGTTACACATGTGCAGTCCAAGAATACAGTTCAAGTCTGAGAGCTCTAGTGAAAATTTCATGTGCCATGCCTAAGAAAATCAGGCAAGGACCACAATGCAATACACTGTTTTCCCAGCAAAAAACCCATGCAAAGAATGAGTGGCTGAGCAAAATCTACACAGAGAATGAGCCTGTTCTGGATTTGAATGCTGCTTTCTGGAGCTTTGAATCGGCAGTGCTAAACATCAACTTATCAAGTTACCAACATTACACATGTACTGGGAATAATTTACAATAACATCACACTACTAGAGTACAATAAAGGCAAGAAAGTAGGCATGGGCCAATCAAATCCAAGCAAAATTAAAAGCCAATACAAATCTCTTAACAATACAATACAGTTTATGTTTGTATAGCCCAAAATCACACATGAAGTGCCGCAATGGGCTTTAACAGGCCCTGCCTCTTGACAGCCCCCCAGCCTTGACTCTCTAAGAAGACAAGGAAAAACTCCCAAAAAAAACCTAGTAGGGAAAAAATGGAAGAAACCTTGGGAAAGGTAGTTCAAAGAGAGACCCCTTTCCAGGTAGGTTGGGCGTGCAGTGGGTGTCAAAAGAAGGGGGTCAATACAATACAATACACAGAACAGAACAAATACTCAATAAAAAGTACGGAGCAGAATTTAACAGTAGATGATATCGCATAATAAGATTTGGATAATTTTAGACTCCTGGAGACCTCATCCATCAAGCTGCCTCCCCCATTTGGCCATTCCACGGCTGAAACAGTGTTGGGCCAGCCACGATGAAAGGACCCCTCTTTCTCACGATTCCTGCAATCCTTCATCAGGGATGACTTTACCTTAGGCAGGCAAAACAACTTGCCAGGTGGGCCGTGGCACCAAGTGCTACATTTGAGTACCGAGAAGAGAAACAGAATAGGTGAGGGTTAGTATCCAATTATAACAGTGCTAATGACTAACAACAGAGATGCAGTATATACAGTTAATCAGCAGCTCTAGTCAGGATATGCTAAACTGAAGTAGTGAGTCTTCAACCGGGATTTAAAAGCTGAGACCGAAGGGGCATTTCTTATAGTAGCAGGCAGACCATTCCACAGTTTAGGGGCCCTGTAACTAAAAGCTTGACCTCCCATTGTTATTTTATTAATCCTTGGAACCATAAGCAGACCAGCACCTTGAGATCTTAATGTGAGCTCTGGTTTGTAAGTCATGATAAGTTCAGACAAGTAAGCCAGACCTTGGCCATTTAATGCTTTATATGTTAAAAGAAGGATTTTGAAATCTGCCCTAAACTTAATCAGGAGCCAGTGTAAGGATTTAAGAACTGGAGTTATGTGTTCGTATTTTCTTGTTCTTGTAATAATTCTTGCAGCCGCATTTTGGATTAACTGGAGGCTGTATAGAGAACAGTTTGAACATCCAGTGAACACTGCATTGCAGTAGTCAATCCTACTAGAGATAAATGCATGAATTAATTTCTCAGAATCTTGTTTATTTAGAAAGCGTCTTAATTTCCTAACATTTTTAAGATGGAAGAAACATGTTTTGGACAACTTTGTAATATGTGCTTTAAATGACATGCTAGAGTCAAAGATAACTCCTAGATTGCGGGCTGATTCAGTAAAATTAATTGGGATTCCAACTGAGTTAAATGATGACAAAATATTGTTATGATCAGCGTCATTCCCTCCAACAATTAACATCTCTGTTTTATCTGTATTTAAAGACAAGTAGTTCTCATTCATCCACTCCTTTAATTCGCTAACACAACTAATTAAAGACAACATCAGAGAAACTTCATTTGATTTAAATGAAAGGTATAACTGGGTGTCATCTGCATACGAGTGAAAATTAACATTATGTTTCCTAATGACAGATCCCAGTAGAAGCATGTAAAGTGAAAACAGTAAAGGTCCCAGTACTGACCCCTGCGGGACGTCATATTGAACTTCTGTGTATAATGATGGAGTACTGTCAGCACATTTCTGTACATATTGGAATCGATTTGATAAATAAGAACTAAACCAAGCGAGCACGGTGCCTGTAAGCCCAACATCATTTTCTAGCCTGTGTAGTAAAATATGATGGTCGATGGTGTCAAATGCTGCACTTCAGTCCAACAACATAATTACAGTGGAGTTTCCTTCATCAGAGGATTTCAGAATGTCATTTACAACCCATGTTAGTGCCGTTTCTGTACCTTGACCAGTGCAAAAACCAGACTGGAATTTCTCAAATAAATTGTAATGCGTAAGGTGTGACTGAAGCTGATTGGCGACTACTTTTTCTAGTATTTTAGAGAGAAACGGTAGATTTGAAATAGGCCTATAATTATTTAGTATGTGTGGGTCTAGGTCTGACTTTTTAAGTAATGGTTTAATGGTTTAACAACCTTACAGCCTATTCAAAAATGTGGACTTAATTAAGAACGTAATATAAGAAGTGATTGGTCGCAAAAAATTGTGATCTTCTTCATCCATGGTTTCATAATACAGTCTTCTTCATCCTCTTCATCTTTTCCCACTTCACTATGGGGTTAGATGTGCTTGATCAACCTTCTCCAAACAGCTCGGTCCTACACCTCCTCCCCAATCAGGTCCACCTCCATCCACCTCCGCTTTGTCTTCCCTCATTTTCTCTTCCTCTGTACTTCCATTCCCATCAATCTTTTGCCCACATATTCATTATCTCTGCTCATCACATGTCCATACCACCTCAACCTACTTTATTGAACTTTAATAGATATGTCTCACACTTGTCTTGTATCTCTGATTGTCTTACTTCTTATTCTGTCCTTTTTTGTAACTCCACACATCCATCTCAACATTCTCATTTCTGCCACATCTAACTTTTTCCTCGTGCTCCTTTTATAGCTCATGTCTTAGCTCCACACATCATTGCTGATTTTACGACTGTCTTAAAAACTTTACCTTTAACCTTTCACCTTAATTCTTCGATCTCACAATACCTCTGTTAACTTCTTCCAACTGTTCCATCCACACTGCTTTCTATGGGTTATCTTTGCATATAATTTTCCATTTCGGGCTACCACTGATCCTAAATATTTAAATTTATCCACTGTTTTAATAGCTCTCCCTGCAGGACAACTTCTGAATCCTGATCATCATTAAACCTTATATATTCTGTCTTCTTCATATTTATGTGCAACTCTCTATCATCCAAAGTCTTTCATTCTTATAACTTCTTCTCCACTTCCTTTTTTTTCTGGTGCTACACAACACAATGTTATCAGCAAAAAAAAAATGCTCCAGGAGGATTGTTCTTTTATCCTATGACTCAACACACCCATAACCAGATCAAAGAAGTAACAACCTAAAGATGACCCATGGTGCAGACCTACTCTAACTGGGATCTTGTCTGTTACCTCAACACTGCTATTAACCCGAGTCCTCACTCTCTCATACATATCCTGGTAAATCCTCACATACTTCTTTGGTACTCCTTTCCCTCTAATGCACCTCCAGACATCTTGATGTGGCACTCTATCATAAGTTCCATAATACTCTATCATAGGTTCCAAATTACAGCACCTAATATAAATTAAAATATAATAAATCCACTCCTAATTGTTTGCCTCCTATCCAACTAAAGGATTTGTGATACAGAGTAATGATAAAGATGTCATTCTGTATATTGTAATGCTGTGCATTGCTTTTACAGTAAGATGTAGCCCAACAGATTACTGCTCATGTTTTTGTTCTTTTGGACAGCTTGTAATCTATACAAGGATGGTGCGCTTTGGCCATGCTAGAATGGACATCGTGTAACTGTAACAGACTATACAAGGCTCCCTGCATCTGGCGCTGAAGCTGTTCATTTAAATAATTGAATGTCATGTCACGCTGCTTCTTACTCAACACTGATGTCATTCCTGGCTAATGTAAGAGTCAGCACTGTTACAAAACTGTAATATATGTTTGGCACATAAGAATGCATTCATTTTGCTACATACAGAGAAAAAAATGTTTCCTGAATTGTCTTATATACTTAAGAAAAAACCAAGCTTAAGAGACTAGACAAAAAGTGGAAAAGATATGTATTTATTCTTTCAAGTGAGGAGTATTACTGTACGAGAAGCTTTAATTAACTGATGCTACAATGGCCTGTTTCTAATAACAGCAAACAACATTTGGCAAAGGTAAAGTTATGAAGCTTGTGCTAAAGATAAAATGTTTATTAGACAGTGAAATTGCTACATTAAACACCAGTTCTCATTTTTATAGCTAACCAAAATAAATAAACCTTTTGGGACATAATGGAAATCTGAAGACAAGTGAGAAGTGTTATTCTGATTAAATATTATCATCGTTCATTAAACTGCTTGCCATATCTGTCCCCAGTCCCCAAAGCTGTCTGCTATGAAACATTGAGATGCTACACACAAATGTTTGTTGAAACTGACATAGTAACCAGAGGCTGTTAAACATTATTTATTTAGACTAAGCATGAGGATTTCAAAATATTTTATTTTAAAGTAATGAAAATAAATGTGTTATGCATGGCACACTTGATTAAATCACTTGAATTTTAATACAGAAGTTATTTAGCTAAAGTCTAGGCACTAAGATGTCACAGGAAATGTACATGATATATATTCTAAGCAAAACCTAAAGAAAGGTTTCTATCATTATTTTCCGGTCACTTAACAGAAAACCCCAGAGCTAGTAAGGCACCCTCAGAGAGCATCGGAGGAAGCATTGTGATTACTGTCTTCAGACATCTGACTCCAGCATGATATTTTATTGAGTTTGTCTTTCCTGACAGACTCAAACTGCTGTACACATATACAAATATATACAAGGTGATGGAAAAATTCCTCAGGGATTTTGGTCCAAATTCATCTGACAGTAAAACAAAGTTGTTTCAGAATCATCGGCTGCACATCCATAATGCAACTCTCCTGTTCCACCACATCCCAAAGGTATTCTATTGGATTGAGATCTGGTGCCTATGGAAGCCATTTGAGTACAGTGAACTCATTGTCATGTTCAAGAAAGCAGTTTGAGATAATCTGGACGTTGTGACATGTTATCCTGCTGGAAGAATCTGAAGATGTGTATGCTGTGGTCATAAAGAAATGGACATGGTCAGCAACAATACTCAAGTACAGTCATATGAAAAAGTTTGGGAACCCCTCTCAGCCTGCATAATAATTTACTCTACTTTCAACAAAAAAGATAATAGTGGTATGCCTTTCATTTCCTAGGAACATCTGAGTACTGGGGTGTTTTCCAAACAAAGATTTTTAGTGAAGCAGTATTTAGTTGTATGAAATTAAATCAAATGTGAAAAACTGGCTGTGCAAAAATGTGGGTTCCCTTGTAATTTTGCTGATTTAAATGCATGTAACTGCTCAATACTGATTACTTGCAACACCAAATTGGTTGGATTAGCTCGTTAAGCCTTGAACGTCATAGACAGGTGTGTCCAATCATGAGAAAAGGTATTTAAGGTGGTCAATAGCAAGTTGCGCTTCTCTTTGACTCTCCCCTAAAGAGTGACAGCATGGGATCCTCAAAGCAACTCTCAAAAGATCTGAAAACAAAGATTGTTCAGTATCATGGTTTAGGGGAAGACTACAAAAAGCTATCTCCGATGTTTAAACTGTCAGTTTCAACTGTATGGAATGTAATCAGGAAATGGAAGGTCACAGGCACAGTTGCTGTTAAACCCAGGTCTGGCAGGCCAAGAAAAATACAGGAGCGGCATATGCGCAGGATTGTGAGAATGGTTACAGACAACCCACAGATCACTTCCAAAGACCTGCAAGAACATCTTGCTGCAGATGGTGTATCTGTACATCATTTTACAATTCAGCGTAATTTGTACAAAGAACATCTGTATGGCAGGGTGATGAGAAAGAAGCCCTTTCTGCTCTCACGCCACAAACAGAGTCGCTTGTTGTATGCAAATGCTCACTTAGACAAGTCAGATTCATTTTGGAACAAAGTGCTTTGGACTGATGAGACAAAAATTGAGTTATTTGGCCATAACAAAAAGCGCTTTGCATGGTTGAAGAAGAACACCGCATTCCAAGAAAAACACCTGCTACCTACTGTCAAATTTGGTGGAGGTTCCATCATGCTGTGGGGCTGTGTGGCTAGTTCAGGGACTGGGGCCCTTGTTAAAGTTGAGGGTCAGATGAATTCAAAAGAATATCAATAAATTCTTCAGGATAATGTTCAAGCATCAGTCACAAAGTTGAAGTTACACAGGGGTTGGATATTCCAATAAGACAATGACCCAGAACACAGTTCGAAATCTACAAAGGCATTCATGCCGAGGGAGAAGTACAATGCTCTGGAATGGCTGTCACAGTCCCCTGACTTGAATATCATCGAAAATCTATGGGATGATTTGAAGCAGGATGTCCATGCTCGGCAGCCATCAAATTTAACTGAAATGGAGAGATTTTGTATGGAAGAATGGTCAAAAATACCTCCATCCAGAATCCAGACACTCATCAAAGGCTATAGGAGGCGTCTAGTAGCTGTTATATTTGCAAAAGGAGGCTCAACTAAGTATTGATGTAATATCTCTGTTGGGGTGCCCAAATTTATGCACCTGTCTAATTTTGTTATGATGCATATTGCATATTTTCTGTTAATCCAATAAACTTAATGTCACTGCTGAAATACTACTGTTTCCATAAGGCATATCATATATTAAAAGGAAGTTGCTACATTGAAAACTCAGCCAATGATAAACAAAAATCAAAAGAATTATGAGGGGTTCCCAAACTTTTTCATATGACTGTAGGTTGTGGAATTTAAACAATGATCAATTGATACTAAGAGGTTCAAAGCGTCCCAAGAAAATACCGCCCCCCCCCCCCACCACCACTGCACCACCACCACCAGCCTGAACTCGCAGGATGGATCTATGTATTCATGTTGTTGATGTCGTTGATGCCAAATTCTGACTCTACCATTTGAATGTCACAGTAGAAATCGAGACTCATCAGACCAGGCAACATTAGTCCAATCTTCTATTGTCCAATTTTGGTGAGCCCTTGCAAATTGTAGCCTCAGTTGCTTGTTCTTAGCTGACAGTGGCACATGGTGTGCCTGCTTCAAGGTTTGACGTGTTGTGTATTCAGAGATGCTTTACTGTATACCTCAATGAGTGGTTACTTGAGTTACTGTTGTCTTTCTATAATCTTGAACCAGTCTGGGCACTCTCCTCTGACTTCTGGCATCAACAAGGCATTTTTACCCAGAGAGTTGCCACTCACTGGATGTTTTCTCTTTTTTGGACCATTCTCTATATACCCTAGAGATGATTGTGAATGAAAATCCCAGTACATCAACAGTTTCTTAAATACTCAGACCAGCCTGTTTAACATTAACAACCATGCCACATTCAAAGTCAATTAAACCACCTTTCTTTCCCATTCTGTTACTCAGTTTGAACTTCAGCAGGTCGTCTTGACAATGTCTATATGCCTAAATTCATTGAGTTGCTTCCATTTGATTGGTCGATTAGATATTTGCATTAACAAGCAGTATACAGTATATATAAACAAAATGTTTCTTTTTTCATTCAGTTGAAGCTACAGTATGACAATATATAAAGAAGAAAATGGCAGCTTACTGTAAACACTGTATGTTTGATCCTGAAAATGAAAACAAGTTTCAGGACATATGCAGTACATCTTCTGTCACATCTAATAAAACAATGCACACTGAATACCTAAATAACATGCCATTTTCTCATTCTGAAATATTTATGTTTTAACCAATGTGTTAAAATAATATGGCAAGTGTTATTTCTATTACTACAATATATAGCTCTTCTCAAATAAAAAATAAAGTAATACTGGAATGTTGCATATCTAAACCAATATAAATCTGTCGGTCATTTTCTGTTTTAAATACAGAAGTATTTTTAATTTTAGACACTCACAAGAGTACAACATAACTTTCATTGATTAATCTCTTTACAGATTTAAAGATTTTGCGCTGTGTGCAGCTAGTTTTAAAACAGTGGCCTTTTTATAACAGGAGTCATAAATCAACAGCCACAATTCAGTGTCAAAACAAAGGGATTATGTTACTGTATATGCAAAAATATTATAACTATAGACATTTATAACGTATTCCATATTAACAAACTCTTCTGCAAACATCTCAAGTTCATTTAATTCAACCAATAGATTGGCCATCATGTGATCATAAGCAAATGTTTTTGACAGTGCTTGGATCACATTGATCTCAGTTGTATGGAGAACTCCATGTTGGTGATTACAGTGATTTTTTTAATTAAGAAAAGAAAAAAGACGGGACAACAATGTGCGGAAGAATAATTTTAGGGTAACATAGCATTCATCTTAAAGAAGTAGCATAAAAGGTTAATAAATTTGGGAAACCAAATGAAGGTCAAGTGAACAACAAAATGTACACTGAAATATAAGATTTGGTTTAGGAAAAATCCTGAGATGGTCAAGTAAATAAAGAATGTACCAGAAGAAAGGCTGATGTAATATACAAAATGTACTGAAGGATGACTAAGAGATGGCTAAGAAATCAGCAGATGTCCTATAACTAGAATGGACAGTTGTTATATGCACAGAAATTCAAGGGTGGTGTCTCATCTCAAAAGGTATAAGAAGAACCAGAATATAATATAATATACTTTTATTCTATATATATATTTGCATGTAAACCAACGAACCAACCAGAGTAAAATGTATGCTTTGATTGACACTATATGTAAATTCAGTAGTTTATAAAATGAATCTCTATCCTTTGTTACTCTGACCATTCTGACCATGCTGTAACGGACTGCTTTTTAAGAATACTCCCTAAAAGGCATTTTGCTGAGGAGTAATTAAATGATACAATGAATGTCCTTTCTCCTGCCTGATTACTGAATTGTCCTGTTAGAGGACATTTCTTTCTTTAATAAGATGTTAAATTTCAACCACAAATGTTTAACATTACAGGATTGTACTTCAATTCAGAAAAAGTCTATTGCTGGAAACATGCCAGTGTGGATGGGTATGAGCTGTTGAAGTGAGTCTGGTTTGGACAGTGCACATGATTTGGTACTGGATTGAGACATTTATTTCCTTGTCGAGAACTGATAAAACACAGCATTACTAAACTATGTGATATATGGCCGGCAGTTTATCCCGGCCAATACCCCCACATCGCTAGATGGAGCTCTCCCTGCAACATGAAGGGGCCCCCGAATTCCAGCAGGGCATCATGGACGTTGGAGTTTTTCCTCACAGCCCTGCTGGATGTAGTGGGAGCTGCCAGGAGATGCTGCAGGGACCGGAAGTACTCCCTAGTCACGGGGATGGAAAAAACGAAGTACTTCCGGGCTGAAGAAAAGAAGGAGTTTTCATCTGACCCGGAAGTGTTAGGAAATCACATGGACTGAGGGACAGAAGCACTTCCGGGTCAGGGACTATAAAAGGACTGTGGGAGATCCCAGTAGTGAGCCGAGTTGGGAGGGAGTGGAACAGAGCTGCTGGGAGTGGAGGAAAAGTTATTGATTAGTGTGGTGTTATTATTGATTTATTATTGAGTATTGTGGAGTGGAGGTGCTTGGTGCACAGTATTGTTATAATAAAGTCATCTTTGGACTTTTACCTGGTGTCTGAACGTATTGTCTGAGGGTTCAAGGGGTCGACAGCACCCCCTATCTGTCACAACTACAAACCAGTCTGAAAGCAGAGATCCAAAGACAACTGTAACTGTAAACCTATAGACAGAAAGGAGCAGGAAGTGCATTACAACTTCTTTTGACTTCCAAAGGAAAACCAAAGGGGAATAAACCCTGCAGCCTTGCCTCTTGGCTAGACACAGACTTTAATTTGGACAGGGAAGATGGCCAAAACAGGATTATTAAATGTTTTCCCAAAGAAGTAGGCTAAGCAACTAAAGGTTTTTAGGGGGCAGGGGGAACAACCTTTTATTTAATGACTAGATTTTTTAAATTTCATTGGTAGCAAGATAGGAAAATAACTAGAAAATATTTAAATAATGTAATATAAATACACAGCTTCCAAAGTACTATATAGGAAAATAAAACTTTTATCATATTGCTATGAGCTATACTGTAAAACAACCAACACAATATATTAAATATTTAAAATAGCTACATTATTTTCATTTATCCCATATTAACAGCAGAACACTCTAATCACCTAGACTGGGAACAAGTCTTATTTCAGAATTATTGCCAGCAAATGATCACATAGATTTTACAGAGGGACAAAAATATATAAATAACATATAAGAATGCCTTTGAAAGGGGCTAAAAAAAGAAAAGCTTCTCAGCCTGAAACTGTGTACCGGAGGATATTGTAAAACATTCAGTAATTGAAACAACATGAAAATTTGTGCAAAAACTACATTGTAAAAAATTAACATGATTCAATGAACAATTCCAATGAGCATAGTTCAAGAGCTTCCTTTTGCTAGGACAAATGAATATATAACAAGAATGAAAAGCAGAAAACTGCAACTTTTCATGATAAATAAATATGTAAACAATGACCAGTTTTAGTGTGCTTAATTTTTTTTTCACAGTTGTAAAAACAAATGAGAATATAACAACTTAAATTTAAAAAATTCCAATGCAGATTGCTGACGTATAATCAAATCAACCAATGAAAATCACTATAAAATATTAAACATTGACACTCTTAAACAAGAGTAGTTCACGGTATTATTCTCCCATTGTTTTTACAGTAGATTATAAATAAAATCCTGCAGTTTATTAATGACACACCATTTTCAGACAATGTCTCTTTTTCTGAGTAGCAGGACATGAGCATGTTGCCATGTCCTTGGGAGTAGTTTCAGTTCAGACCCTGGGCACAGAGTTATCGTGAATGACAGTTTGTGCTCTGCAATAAATGTTTCAATAAGTATGTTTTGTTAGCATGCACAGTATGGCATGGACGTGCCTTGATGTAAATTGGAGAGTACTCATGCTGTACTGTAGCTCTTCAGAATGCACAAGAAAAAACAAGCCACAGATTAGTTTATTTTGTGACACAATGTGCCAATGCATTGTCCTTCTACCCTTCTTTCTTCCAACTAAGCTCACCGCAATTTATTGTAAACATCTCTTTCTACTGCATTTGTGTCTTCCCTAACCTTAATAAACTTTGATACCATCTTGAGCGAGACTGATTTGTGCTCATGGCATGCTCACGGCAACTTAGAGAAAGTAGCTTTCTGATAACTGAATAATAGACTGTTTGCATACTACTGACATTTGTGAGAATTCTATTACACATTAAGTTAAAATATATCCAAAACAAAAATACACATTGTGGCTTTTTAATGTGGTTGTTGCTACTTTATTAAAATGCTGTAACAGGTAGGAAATATTTTTATTAATCTAAAATGGCCATATTCTGGATAACTGTAAAACATTAAGCACTGATTTGGAGAAAGTGGGGTCTGATTTTCAGTACTGACGTATTTATATTTTTATATAGTAATTTTCCAGTTTAACAGGTTCAGAACACAAATTTGAAAATTTAAAAGTGAAAAACAAAACATGCAATATACAATGCAGTGTATGTATATATGTACATATACACTGCTCAAAAAAATTAAGGGAACACTTAATTGTCACAGTCTAATACCATGTCAGTTAAGTTTCAGGGATATCAATCTATCCAGTTAGGAAGCACAAATTATTGTGAATCAACTTCACCTGCTTTGGTGCAAATGAAAGTGACAACAAGTATACTGGAGAGGCAACAGCAAGACAACCCCCAAAAGGGAATGGTTTTACAGATGGTAGCCAGATACAATTGCTCTTTCTCTTTATCCTTCCTGACTGATTCTTCTCTAGTTTTGTATTTTGCTAACGTAGCATGAGGTGGTACCGGCAGCTGATTCAGGTTGCACAGGTAGACTAGTTCTTCCAGGATAGTACATCCATACTGTATGTGCCGTGGCAAGAAGGTTTTCTGTGTCTCCCATCACAGTATTAAGAGCATGGTGAAAATCCCAGGAGATGGGCCATTACACAAGGACAGCTGGACAGGGTTGTAGAAGGGAATCAACCCAGCAGCAGGACTGGTATCTGATCATTTGTGCGAGGAGGAAAAGGATGAGTAGACTCCATGAGGGTGGCATGAGGGTCCAACATCCTCTTATGAGACCTTTGCTCATAGCCCATCACTGTGCAGCTCAATTAGCAGAGAATATCACAGTTGGTAGCTCCATCATTGCCGCCCCATTCTCTTCACAGATGAGAGAAGGTTCACACTGTGCACATGTGACAGATGTGAAAGAGCCTGGAGAAACTGTGGTGAATATTATATAGCCTGCAACATCATCCAGCATGACCAGTTTGGTAGTGAGTCAGTGATGGTTTGGGGAGGCATATATTTAGAGGATTGCCCAGACCTCCACATGCTAGGCAACAGTATCCTGACTGCTATTAGGTACCGGGATGAAATCCACAGAGCCATTGTCAAACTTTACACTGGTGCAGTGGGCCCCGGATTCCTCCTCCTGGTGTGGGACAATGCCCGGCCTCATGTAACTAGAGTGTTTACGCATTTCCTGGATGATGAAGGCATACATGCCATTGACTGGCTGACACGTTTCCAGACTTGAATCCAGTTGAAAATATATGGGATGTTACATATCGGTGCAGGAGCTCACTGATGCCCTGATCCACATCTAGGAAGAGATCTCCCAGGACACCATCCACTGTCTCATCGGAAACATGCTCAGACATTATCAGTACATACAACCATGTGGAGGCCCTACTCACTGCTGAGCCACATAATGATGAAATCCACATAAGTTGGATCTACCTATGATTTAAATTTTTGTCTTTGATTTTCAGTGTGATGTTGAATTCAGCTTTCAATTACCTGATTACCTGACGAGGTAAGAAGGCGGTATCGTGGCAGCAGAGCCGGAGCTAAACTAAAGGCGAAGCAGCTTGTGAGAAAGTGGTGTTACAAGCCTTAGGTGCCTTCTGTGATCCTGGGAAATGTGAACTCACTACCAAATAAGATCAATGAACTGGCCGCGCTGGTGAAAAATGTCAGGACCTACAGAGAATGCAGTTTGTTGTGTTTTTGTGAAACGTAACTAACAACTACCATCCCAGATGCTAACGTGGAGGTATCCAGGTTTAACAGTTAGAGCGGACAGAGACGCAAATACCTGCGGGAAGTGGAAAGGAGGAGGACTCGCTCTCTATGTGAATACAAGGTGGTGCAACTCTGGACATGTAAATGTCAAAATCTCCACTTGCTGCAGGGACATCGAACTGTTGGCCGTAAGTTTGCGTCCCTATTACTTGCCCAGAGAGTTTTTACACATCATTGTTGTTATTGTTTACGCCCCTCCTCAGGCAAACATGGAGATAGCGGGTGACATCATCCATTTTGCTGTTGCTAAACTGCAAATGCAGCACGCCGAGGTGCTTGTGCTAATCGCTGGAGACTTTAACCATGTAACGCTGGACAAAACATTACCTGCCTTCTCCCAGTATGTGGATTGTAACACCCAGGGAAATAGGACTATGGACCTACTGTATGCAAACGTTAAAGACGCATACAGTGCCACCCCGCTGCCTGCGCTTGGGAAAGCAGATCATAACCTGGTTCTGCTTCAGCCTCACTACAAACCAAGAGTGAGGGAGCTACCTACAACCGCACACTCATTCAGGAAGTGGTCCACGGAGGCAGAGCAGGCTCTGAGAGACTGCTTTGGAACTACGGACTGGGATATCCTGCAGGGATCATATAGTGAGAACATTGAGGAGGTTGTTGACTGCACTACTGACTACATCAACTTCTGTATGGACATTGTGGTTCCAATAAGAACAGTATGCTGCTATGCTAACAACAAGCCATGGATTACAAGTGACATCAAGGGCCTTTTGAACCAGAAGAAAAGGGCTTTTAAAGGCGGTGATCAGCATGAGCTCAAGCACGTTCAGAAGGAACTCAAGAGTCCAGCTCAGGGCGGCAAAGGAGCAGTACAGGAGAAAGCTGGAGCAGAAGTTGCAGAATGATTTCATGAAGGAAGTGTGGGATTGGATGAAGATCATCACTGGCTGCAGCTCGAAGTGGGGTGCCACCATCGAGAGAGATGTGGAGAGAGCAAACCAGATGAACAACTTCTTTAACAGGTTTGACCACCCTAAACCACTCTCACCTCGGAGTACTGTACACTCCACCCATCCTTCTTCTGATACCAGCATAGGAGAGAGTTTCCCCCCACCCACAATTACAGCAGCCCAGGTAAGCAGAGAGCTGAGGAGACTTCGTGCCAGCAAAGCAGTGGGTCCAGATGGAGTATCGCCACGACTGCTGAAGGTCTGTGCATCGGAGCTGGGGGGTCCTCTACAGTTTTGGAAAACATCTTGCATCACCCCAATCCCAAAGGTATCACGTCCTAGTGAGCTGAATGACTTCCGGCCTGTCGCTCTGACGTCACATGTAATGAAGACCATGGAGCGGCTGCTGCTTCACCACCTGAGGCCACAGGTCCGCCACGTGCTCGACCCTCTGCAGTTCGCATACCAGGAGAAGGTGGGAGCGGAGGATGCCATCATCTGTATGTTACACCAATCCCTCTCCCACTTGGACAGAGGTAGTGGTGCTGTAAGAATTATGTTTCTAGACTTCTCTAGTGCCTTCAGCACAATCCAACCTCTGCTCCTTAGGGACAAACTGACAGAGATGGGAGTAGATTCATACCTGGTGGCATGGATTGTGGACAATCTTACAGACAGACCTCAATATGTGTGTCTCGGGAACTGCAGGTCTGACATTGTGGTCAGCAACACAGGAGCGCTGCAGGGGACTGTACTTTCTCCGGTCCTGTTCAGCCTATACTGTATACATCGGACTTCCAATACAACTCAGAGTCCTGCCACGTGCAAAAGTTCACTGACAACACTGCTATCGTGGGCTGCATCAGGAGTGGGCAGGAGGAGTATAGGAACCTAATCAAGGACTTTGTTAAATGGTGCGACTTAAACCACCTACACCTGAACACCAGCAAAACCAAGGTGGTGGATTTTAGGAGACCCAGACCCCTTATGGTCCCCATGATCATCAGAGGTGACTGTTTGCAGAGGGTGCAGACCTATAAATACCTGGGAGTGCAGCTGGATGATAAATTGGACTGGACTGCCAATACTGATGCTCTCTGCAAGAGAGGATAGAGCCGACTATACTTCCTTAGAAGGCTGGTGTCCTTCAACATGTGCAATATGATGCTGCAGATGTTCTATTAGACGGTTGTGGCGAGTGCCCTCTTGAAGGCAGCATAAAGAAGAAGGACGCCTCACGCCTGGACAAACTGCTGAGGAAGGCAGGCTCTATTGTAGGCATGGAGCTGGACGGTTTGACATCTGTGGCAGAGCGACAGGAGCTAAGCAGGCTCCTGTCAATCATTGAGAATCCACTGCATCCACTAAACAGTATCATCTCCAGACAGAGGAGCAGCTTCAGCGACAGACTGCTGTCAATATCCTGCTCCACTGACAGACTGAGGAGATTGTTACTCCCCAACACTATACAACTCTTCAATTCCACCCAGGGGGGTAAACGTTAACATTATACAAAGTTATTGTTTGTTTTACCTGCATTTTTATCACTCTTTAATTTAATATTGTTTTTTATCAGTATGCTGCTGCTGGAGTATGTGAATTTCCCCTTGGGATTAATAAAGTATCTATCTATCTATCTATCTATCTATCTATCTATCTATCTATCTATCTATCTATCTATCTATCTATCTATCTATCTATCTATCTATCTATCTATTGATTGATGATTTTGGTTTTCCATTAACCGTTGTTACATCATTTTGTTCTCAACAAATTACACAGTATTTTGGGGTCCACATCAATGAAAGCTTGGACTGGTCTTAGAATCTAGAGGAATTATATAAGAAAGGACCAAGCAAGGAGATTATTTTTCTTTAAATTGGGATGTGACATCTTTCAAATAATCTACAACTCTGTGATGGCCAGTGTAATTGTCTATGCTGTGTTGTGCAGGGCTGGTAACATCAGTTTAAGAGAGGCCCGTCAAACCAACAGGCTAATTTAAAGGGCAGGCTCAGTTATGTGACACACTCTAGACCTCCTGGAGGTCTTAGCTGAGAAGGGAATTAAAACAAAACAGAGTGCCATTATGAACAATGCTGCACATTGTCTCTCTCTGACACACTAATAGTTAGTACTTTCAGCCAACGAATCGTTCAGCAGAAATATGCCAACAAACCCTACTGGCGCTCCTTTATACCAACAGCAGTATACTTGTATATTGCCTCACTGTGACTGAGTTAGCCAAGTGAGAAGTCTTTTTTCTTTTTCTTTTTTTTCCCTTCTATTGATTCTGGTGTGTGTTCAGACAATAGTGTGTATATATATGCAAATTATTTTTATCATTGTACATATTTATTTAATAAAAAAGCTGTTATAAAAGGCCAAATTTCCCCTAGGAACAAATAAAGTACTATCTATCTATCTATCTATCTATCTATCTATCTATCTATCTATCTATCTATCTATCTATCTATCTATCTAAAATTTCCTGTTATAATGTTTATGAAAATCATTTCAATTATCATTTTCAGCAACATCTTCTGTCCAAAATAAGACAGATAATGCACAGATGTAAACACACAGACATAATGAAGCAAATTATATATGTTAATATAAGAAATTGTACATTACGTTCACTAAAAAGTGGCATTATTAATTGTATTAAAGTGAATGTTTGATATTAGACTAACCCCCAGGAATCTCAGTCCACAATGAAAGGCAGGAGAAGCTGTGGCTTTAAAAAGTCTCATGAATTATTGGCTTTGCTGGAAGAGTAAATGATAGTTAATTAATAAATTAAACAGTCATGCATTCTTACTCACATTTGGAAGTGGCTTTGAACCAGATGGTGCCTGACCACATTTAGTGGTAATTGAGCTTAACGGTTATTTCTGGACTTAGATACAGAGTAGATATTTCATGTATACACTTGGCAACAAACGTCTGTCACCAAGCTAAGACTTAACTCTGAGAATACCTTTTAACACTAAACAGCTGATGCCGTATGTTTTAGTAGGTGTCTCTGTGCCACTTCCATCAACAAAGAGCTGCCAATATGCTTCCTTCAAGTCTGATTTTTTTTAATATTATCGGCTTCCTCACTTATTGTGAAGCCATGTGTAAAAATAGAACTACTAAATTAAATAGAACCTATGGTTTAGTATATTATTGAACCATCCTTAGAGGTAATAATCTGGAGTAATCATTTTGTTTATGGGTTTATCAGTCTTTTAGATCACATTGGTAGAATTTTGACCCACTTCTCCTTGCAGCAATTCTTCAATTTGCTGATGTTTGAGGGCATTTTTACTTTGTTTTTCACACCATTGTAACTTAAGCTCAGTTAAACAATACCACTCCAATTGATTACACAGAACTATATCATCAATGACCATTTTTCCTGGCTGACCTTGAAACTTGCAATGCACAGCCATTTTTCTGAGGTCAACAACATGCACTGCAGTACAATAAGCAAACAGACAAGGCAGTACTGGCAGATTATACTTCAGTGATATCCATACAGAGTTCCTGAGCCTATAATTCAGCTCTAACAGAGTCCGGAGCCTCAGATCTGGTGCAGACCCACTGTCTTATTGAGGCTCAGCATTTTGCTTGACAACAATCATCTGGCACGAAATTGGGCCTTTTGTGTCCAGGCCACGGCAGGTCTGCCTTATTGTAGTTAGATGCTGATTTCAGTCCTGAATGAAGTGCACACTCTCCTTGTGTTTGCATTGGTCTCCTTCAGAATTTTATGGACTAACTTACCACTCATGGCAATACAGATATTATATTAAAAAAATTGTAATTATCACTGTTACACAATATTTCTGCATCACTGAGTGTAAAAATTATCCCTTTCTTTCATTTAGATATTAAAAATTTTATTTTACATTCTTTTAAAATTCTTTAACTTTACATTTGTAAATATCATCCTTTTATTGAGAAGTCAAGATGTTTGAAGTCAGAGCCTCCCCTTTCTATAAGCAAGGGGTCATGCGCTGCACGTGGGACCCATGATCAGAGGACAGATGTAGTGGGGGCCTATTGGGGGTTTGCAAATTAGATTGGTTTACTTGAATTGAGTCAGATAGCTCCTCCCACAACCCTAATCTGAATCACAGTGTAACCATACATTTAACATAACATCACTAAAGTATGATGTAAAGTGACAAGCTCCTCAATGGAGTGTAGCTCTGGAGGTCCGCAGCTTATCTCAATATAGGTTACTGCTATTTTATGAATTGTCAAATAACGGTTGTTGACAATCACTCATTGTGATCATTTGCCATTAAAGTACAGGGACATGGCTTCAAGTCAGCACTGGTCAGGAGTGCAGGCAAAAAAATAAAACATGAAGAAGCAGCTTGTGCTGTACTTTAATGTCTAGTAAGTTTGGTAATGTTACATCAATTTCCACTATGCTAAAGAGAGTAGTTTACTAGAGTAATGGAGTAGCATTATGTGTAATAGTTTCAATATCGAGTGTTTAACAAATACTATCTGATGTTACAGTACGTAGATGACACATGGTTGAAGATTGTCTATTACTACCATGTAGACCTCAAGACCTCTACATGTTTTTAAAAGTTGCTAACATTAGTCAACATATGAAGTGCAGTGAGTGTTGTTGCATTGAGGACATGTTTGTATATTTCACCAACACATAAGCTCTCTAGCTTTATAGTTAGTTATTGGCTGAATTGTGGAAATGCACCATGCAAGTAACTTTGGCATACAAACAGAGCAATCAGCTCAGGTGAACTTCAGTTGTTGGTTAATTTTATTGGGAGCTGACATTACTGATTTAATTAATGCCTTATTGCTATCTGCTATCAGTGACAGCACGTGACATTTAGATGAATTCATAAGTATAGGTGATATATTCACATGTTCATATTTTAACTGTCCAAATATTCAGCTTCCTTATGACCCAGTATTTACTACATTAAGTAAGTTAATTAAGCACACTCAGCAGTAGTAGTAGTTTTTATTTTTCTTATTATTTTTAGTAGTAGTGGTATTACATATATTAGTAGCAGTAGTAGTTGTTGTATTTTATATAATTATCTTTATTATTGTAGCAGTGCTATTTAAAATTGCCTACATCTCCCAGCAGCCCCAGCAGTATAACACTATTGGGCAGATTCAGAGGGCATAAGGGTTAATGGGAAGAAGATTAAACAAGCAGACTCTTTAAAAAAGTGCCAAAAAGATGTTAAGAGGATCACAATCATCCATCTGTTTTTACTTATACTCATCACACACGCCATTGGATTACAACTACAATTACTTTGTATTACAGTTTAGTTTGGATGTATGTGCTGTCCTGTGACTGCTGGTCTGTGTGGATTCGTCTTGGCTAGCTTCATCTTCATCTAGGGAGTGCCCACAATCACATCAAATCTTCACTGCAACGGGAACCTTCAGAGGGCTGTTCACAGTGTTTTTCATTACACTCTCCATCGTCATATCTTTCCGCTTTACTGGACTGTGTTGGACTTTGTTGTTAGTGTTTATTGTTTACCATGTAGTGTATATAAATAATTTTTACATTTAGGGAAAGTGTCACCATGAAATAAAGATGGCACCTTACAGTAAGCTACCCTACTTTCTGAAATTTAACTGTATGTTGGATTCGTAATTGTGTGATGCACGGTCAGCATATACTTTGTGACAGATTAAGGGTCCCCGTGACCCCTTGAACCCTCAGAACCCTCAGAACCCTTGACGAGACCGAAAACACTTTGGAAAGTCTGGTTCCGCCCCTGTTTCCACTAAGGAGGGTTTGACAGCTGCCCTTAAGCTCTCAGCACCCTTCTCTATTCTGTTAGAAGACCCCTGCTTTAATTTCGGGATCTCCTGTTTGATCTGGGGTTTGTTCATAGTTTAGGTCTCTCTGTTAGCAAAAGAGAGCCCTTTCACTGTCTGAACACCCTTTGATTTTTTATTAGAAGCAGGCGGCGTCTTCAGCAACGTATCGCTCCAGGAGACAGCACTTTCCAGCTGCTCCGGGTCGATCAGTACTTCCCCTACCCCTTCTGTCATTATCCCACACTCTCTTGTAGGGCTCACAGTGGTTTGGCACCCACTACTTATCCAACACGGGCCCGTTTCACACTGCGTCCCTATATGTTGTATAGTACCGGCATTACCTACCTGTACCGCCAAATTATATAACATGGGACGCTCACGACCCAGCTGCCGCAGGTATTCTTCTACCTTCTTTATTGGCGCTTCGGCCGTCCCTCCCAAGTCTCTGACGATCTTCTGTATTTCCGTCAGCACCTGAAAAATACTACGTACGGGCTCTATTAATTTTTCGAGCTCCCGTATGTCAAGAAAGTTATCTAATTCAGCCAGAGGCAGGTTCACGTCTGCATTCTCCTTACCTGCCAGCCGGGAGCCAATGAGCACGTCCGCTGTCGGCACGTGCTCTGACGGGCTTCGCGGAGGCTTCTGGGATTTGGAGTTCTCCTGGGAGGACCAGGTCGCCATCTTTGGCTGACTGCGATCCGCCTGTCTCAATTTATCGGTGGACCGATCAGCCATTTCCCGGCTCTCCTTACCTTTTTGTGGGTCGAGCGGCACTGCGCTCGCCTCCCCCTTCCCCTTCAAACAGGCCATGCCCGTTTTGTTGGGGGCGAAGTCAAAAACATCAGGACGTGTACCGTCTGCTTCCCCCACTCTTTCAGGGGTGGTCACGTGTCCTTCGCCGGCACCCAACATGCGGAAGTCCTTTGTTTTATTTTCAGGCCGTGACTAGCATACACCACCGTCTTCAGGATGTTTTCCTGCCTTCCGCAGAGTCTCCGGATGGACATTTGGGAGGTATGTGCACGGGACAAAATGGGTTATTTTAAAAAGGTTTTCAAATGCTTCCCCGGCACATACCTCTTTGAAGTCATCCTCCTCCGGATGTCTCTCCCGAGACGCATAACCGCTCCATGGCTCGTCTTGAGCGTAGGCCATATTAAACATAGGACCTCCACTTGGGCTGCCGCTCTGCTTAAGTTTTTTCTTCCCCATGACGTTCTTGGAAACGGAAGGTTTTTGCGACATTGTTGTGTGTCTGAATGTTGTCTTCTCAGGGTTCTGTCCACAGTAAATTATTTAAACACAGGTCCTCTGCCAAACTGACGGCTAGAAAATCCTGCTGAGACTACGCCAACTGTGACAGATTAAGGGTCCCCGTGACCCCTTGAACCCTCAGACCACACATCAGACACCAGGTAAAAGTCCAAATATTATATTTATTCAGACAAAACGTGCACAAAGCACCCTCTTCTCCACAATACTCAAATAATACAATAAACATTTTCAATAATCAATAATCCTCCTCACTCCCAGATGCGTTGCCACCCTTCCACCCAGCTCAGCTCAGCATCTGGGATTTCCCATCATCCTTTTATATTCCCTGACCCGGAAGTGGTTCCAACCCTACAGTCCATGTGATTCCTTATCACTTCCGGGACAGATAAAAAGTCCTTTTCTTCATCCCTGAAGCATGTCATTTCCTTTGTCGCCTTGCCTACGACATACTTCCGGGTTATAGGGCACAAACAACTCTCTGGGCCTCCCTGCAGTGTCATCTGTTGGCCCCTGTGGTATCCAGCAGGGCTGTAAAGGAAAACTCAATCGTCCATGATTCCCTGCTGGTGTTCGGGGCACTTCCATGCAGCAGGGACAGCTCCATCTGGCGGCCTGGGGGTATTGGCCGGGATGACAGGCCGGCCATATCCCACAACTTATTTATATATTGTGAAAACATAAAAAGATGTAATTGAACAAAATGTATGTGTGTACAGAAAATAGGACAGAGTGATGAAACTTGTTTGTGTTTTGCGTACGTGACAAGAAGCATGTATACTTTCTGGAAGTTTTCTTTTGATGATGTGTGTGACAAGAAAATATACCTTTAGGGTAATGACTTTACAAAATTGGAAAAGTACAATGAGTCAGGATGCTATTTTTTGCTTACGTGGTCAACGATCAGGAGATTAGAAAGGTATAAAAGAGCAAGGACATCTGCGCTCGAGGCAGATGAAGCGCGGTGTCCTAGGACTGTGTTTCTCTGACATTTTACCCTAGTCTGGTATGTATCAATAAAAGGTTTTGACTAATTTTAATTTTCTTCTCTGTCTTCAGTCACAAAAAGTGTCCACAGTTTTTGGCGCCCGGACGTGGGGCAAGAGACGGCCGGTCGACTCCTCCGGCAAGACCATTTCAGTGATCCGTCTTACCAGCGGACTGCCGTCAACTTGAGTTCCGGCAGCAGAGCATGCAGCTCCGGCAAAAGTTAGGACTGCCCTGTCCTGAAACAGTTCTTGCGTGAGGAGCCCCTGGTCTCCTCTTTGCTACATCCACGGTGACTGAACGGATTTCCAGACAGAGCTTGCACACTTCCAGACTGGGGTAAGCACCGGGGGATTTCCGAACATTTTTTATTTTCTAAATAACGGGAGGGCGAGTTTCCTGTTGACCGTCTAGTCATACTCATATCTCAACGGGTTGCTTAAGGTGATGGAGACTTGACCCAAGCAGTTTGACGCATACGAAAGGTCTGACGAAAGGATACTGGCCTCACCCATATCCTAGACTCGGCTGGACGTATTGATTCTGCTGAACCGAATCGGACACGAAGTCACCTGAGCTGGAATCCGGGGATGTGAGCGGACAGGCTAACGGGACGAGTAACGGGGTGGTATGGAAATATAAACCGAAAAGAGCACAGATTACAGGATTGCTGTTAGGAACGGAATGACACGTAGCGCTATGGAAGATATGTAGCTATGGAAGACACGTAGCGCTATGGAAAAATAAATAAATCTACATACGGAATAAGCAACAAAACCGTGTTCTCCTGGGAACTGGATCAGTACCGATAGTTAGGTGTCTCCCCTTGAAACTAAGAAGGGAACAGTTAAGGTTTAGTGAGTGGCACACTTAATGCCTTGCTGATTCATACGTACACAAGGGATTAGGCGAATCAGTATATAGTTGGAAAATTAAATACAGGACCCGGGAGGGCAAGGGAACATAATGGGATCACTAACAAGTAAGCCTGTTAATCGCCGCACAGGGGGATCAAAATCATTAGTGCTGGAGGGATTATTTTCGGAGGATCAACAGACGCCCCGTAAAAATGGGTCTCCTAGAAAATTAATAGAAAAGAAGACAGGTTTAGATTTCAAGAAGGCATGTAAGAAATGGAATAGACAGAGTGGTGGGCGTTGGCCGATAGAGGGGACAGGAGATGTAAGTGAAATACAGGAAGTCAGGAAGATCCTGTGTAGGAATAAGCAGGGTTGTTATAATAGTGGACCGTATCGAATGGATATGTTCGATAGATGGGAATTAGTAATAAAAGACAGAAATTTAGAAGCAGTACAGAAACAGAATGATTTGTTGCGGGCAAATGAGGGAAAGGCTAAAAAGGAGAAAGAGGAATTGCTAATTACATTACAGAAAGTTCAGATGGACACTGAACCACAGGCAGATGGGAGGAAAAGGAAGAATAATCCAAATAAAGACCCCCTTTATCCTATTATTTTTTCCCCTCCTCAGAACCAACCTCAGGCACCTCCATTATCCCCTCCTCTATCCCCCATTCTGACTGCCCCCCCTGCACTACAACTAGCAGAAGTTTCTCCCGATGATTCCCCAGGCACAGATCACTATGACTCACCCTGTACTAGACAAACCCCCGTCTCCAAATGCACTCGAAGTCACAAACCAGCTCCAACTTTTTTCTCATCTAATCCTTCACCTTCACTTACTTGCCCTTTAATAGAAGTTCCCAATCCCCATTATAACCCTGCCCATCCAGCTGGACCACAAAATCCCACAACAGTTATGATAAATCGGAATTGGGACATCCAAGAACTAAAAGATGTCGTGAATGCACTTCCAGATCCAAAGGAAGTAGGAGGACTAAAATTTGTTGAACAACTTGATCAGTTAGATAGCATGTATAAGCCAAATGCTGCTGAATGGACCCAGGTACTTCGTCGAAAGCTTGGGACCACATGGGCCACTGTTAGCAGGGGTGTCCGCAATGACGTTCCATGGGTATGGAACCCAGCTTTAACTCGAGGACAGGGGATAGGTGGAGAAGGCGAATGGGCACATAGGATTCAAGACCTGATGGCTAATCACTCGGGCTTGGGAAATGCTGATGACCGCACCCGAGCTGCAGTTCCACCTTTTGTTTCCGGTTTGCGCTTTGGTATACAAAACAAGGTCCGCACTTCCTGTATTGAGTGGGAAAGTGCCACGTTTGATGAAGTCAAACGACATGCTGAACATGCCGAATCGAACTCTCATGCCAAATTATTGGCAGCACAGATGAACTATTATACCAGGAATGCTCCTGACCAAGGTCGAGGATATGGCTTAAGAGCAAGGGGACGAGGACGAGGAAGAGGACGAGGTGGTTTTAGAGCTCCTCCTGTTGACCACACTAAGAATCCTTTTATTCCCTCTCCCTTTAATCCCAATGTTAATTCCTACTCTTGCTACGCTTGTGGTGAAACTGGACATTTTCGTCGGGAGTGCCCTTACAGACAGCAACAGCCCCCACCTCCCCTTATTCCACCTGTTTCCTCTGACACCCCTGACTAACAATACTGGCCATAGGAAAACGCAAAAGAGTGTAGGGCTTTGAGGAGAATGGTGCCACTCGATCTACCCTCTTGCTGGCAAAGGTCCCTGCCTTAAACGAAACTGTTACTGTACTTACTGCTTCTGGACAACCTCACCTTCTTCAAGTATCAAAACCTCTTCAAGTCCAGTCACGTCCTGGCGGACATACCTTGTTCAACCCCCAAGTTGTTGTGTCAAATTACCCCTTACCCCAAACCCTTTTTTGCAGCATGAGATATTTCCCTACACACCATTCTCCTCAAAGCCCTACACTCTTTTTCCCCTTGTCTTTTTCCCAATTTACAGGCCCCTGACATTTTACACTGTACTGCCCAATACTTCCCTATAGAAGTAGACACCACCTGGCTAGAATCTTTCCTTATTTCTGGTATTTGCCCCGAAACCCTTCACATCTACTGTGTTTCTATTTCATCCACAAAGGCAGCTGCTTCTGTTCATTTTACATGCTCACAGCACATATATTATCTTGGCAAAATAGTGCCTCATATTTTTCCTTAGCTAAATCACAAAGTGTTAAATGGGAGAAAATAGGACCATGGGTGGTAAGATGCCTTGAAAGAACAGACTGGTTACAAGTTACTCCAGGTATTTTTGATACTCCTGACCATTTAATAACTAAAGTAGTGTTTCAAAGGATAGCCCACTGTGAGCCTCTGGTGATCCACCCGAAATCCTCCTTCCGCCCGCACCGTGCCCAATATCCTCTGTCTCCCGAAGCAGAGGCTGGCATCTCCGCCGTACATCCCGATCTCGTCAAACGCGGTACCGCCGATGGACATGGACCGTCATGCCTCAGGGATACAGAGAAGCCCTTTGTGTTTCTGGTTAAGCTCTTGCCCAAAATTTGGACGGCTTTTGGCCGGAAAGAGGTAGTACATTGATACAGTATGTAGATGACTAGCGCGACGGAAGAAAATTGTACAATTCATACTCAGAAATTGTTGCTGTTTCTGGAGGAAAATTCATACTCAGAAATTGTTGCTGTTTCTGGAGGAAAAATGGCCATAAAGTTTCTAAGGTTAAGCTGCAGCTAAACAAAACAACAGGTTATGTCTGTTTTAGGTATTCTGGGCTACTGCAGACAGTGGGTTCTAAATTTTACTGAAAGAGCACAGCCGTTGCAACAATTGGCTGAGAAGGCTCTCTGTAACCTCAAAACTACTCTTTTATCTGCGCCCGCGCTAGGTTTGCCTGATCATTCTCGTCCATTCACTTTGTTCGTGGACGAAAAGCAGGGATTTATGAATGCAGTACTGACGCAACAACATGGAAACAACATGGAGATAAACAAAGACCGGTGACTTATTTTTTCTAAAAAAACTGGATCCAGTGGCCAATGGTTTGGGTGATTTTGTGTGTTATAGAGTGTATTAAAGGGATCCCTATGAGTATCAGAATGTACTCTGTACTTTGTCAAATGTTACAATTGAAAAATGGAGCGCCCTCAACCAGTTACGCAGTGGTCCAAGGGGACCGCCTGCTGGAAGCAAATCAAATTTCATCAAGCTAAGTGCACAAAACAGCTGAACTCGTAGCACTCACTCAAGCATGTCAGCTGTCCGAAGGGAAGATCGTAACAATTTATACAGATTCCAGGTATGCTTTTGGAGTCTGCCATGATCATGGAACACTATGGAAATTAAGGGGATTTAAGACCAGTACTGGAGAGCTCTAACTAAAAACTGAAAAAGATAATTATCGATTTGTGTAATTGGTTTAGCGCAAATGAATGTCTCCACTTTTGTTTAAGGCTTGTAAATATACAAAAATATTTTTCCTTTTAAACCCTGATCAAGTTTGAAGGAAAAATACTCTTTTAATAATATTACATGAGAAGGGAGACAAGTTTTTTGGCGATAAGTGGAATGTGTCTAATTGTGATATGAATGGAAGTTGTGTATTTTAGGTACTATAAAGGAAGAGCATGGTGACGCAGTGGTCAGCACACTTGATACGAATAAAGGTTCAAGCACGTATGTTTTCCTTGTTAATAATAGATAACCTTTAAGCACAACTTAAGACCAGTACTGGCAAACCCATCCAACATCAGAAATTGATCGAATCTCTTTTAGAAGCTATAACCAAACCATCGAAGCTAGCGATTGTTAAATGATAGCTCACACAGGATCCTGTTAGCAAAGGGAATGAATTAGCTGACCACTTTGCTAAAGAGGCTGCATATAATAACACACCAATTTCTTTATTCCAACAGAGAAATGACCAGGACCCTGATAATCAAATTATTTCTTTACAGAGTGCAGCCACGGATATCGAAAGGAGAAAATGGTCCAAAGAAGGGTCCCTCTCTGATGGAGTCTGGACTCATAAACACACTAACAAACCTTTTCTCCCAAACGCCTCTTTCCCAGGAATGGCAAAAATCGCCCATGGCCTCGATCACGCAGGAAAAGATGCCATGGTTCGAGATGTTGAAAAACATTGGGAAGCTGTAGGTTTCTCTACATATGCAGAGCAATTTTGCAGATGCTGTGCAATATGTCAAAAGTTTAATGTGGGAAAGGGTACCCAGGTAAGTCCCGCCGTTACCCCTAATCCAATGGGTCCGTTTGAACACCTCCAAATGGATTTCATTGAACTAACCCCGTCTAAAGGGTACCGATATTGTCTTGTGATTGTCGATGTGTTCTCCCGATGAATAGAGGCTTTCCCTTCAAAACACAGCGATGCCAAAACAGTAGCTAAAGCACTAATTAAAGAGATTATTCCAAGATGGGGTATCCCTCAAAAGTTACAAACAGATAATGGCACTCATTTTGTGAACTCCATTATAAATAAATTAACCACCTGGCTATTGTGAATACCATCCCCAAAGCGGAGGCATCGTAGAACGATGCAATGGCACTTTAAAAGCTAAACTCGCAAAAATTTGTGAACAAACTAATTTATCATGGCCGGATGCACTACCCTTAGCTTTAATGGGACTAAGGGGACGGACACACCGACAACTGGGACTATCGCCGTTTGAGATTCTGACCGGACGTCCCATGCCCGTTGGCATGGTTGTAATGTGAATTTGCATACTGTGGACAATGATCTTCTCTCTAGTCTTGCAGGTTTGCGAACCTCGTTGAAGGAAATCCACCAGCAGGTTAATCAAGCCTGGAGGACCAGCCCCCTTTCCAAGGATTTACCAATTCCTTTGGGCACCTGGATCCTGGTTCGAGATACTCGGAGGAAACACTGGCATCAGCCTAGGTGGAGAGGACCATTCCAAATTCTTCTATCCACACCACACGCCGTGAAAGTTGAAGGACTGCCTGCCTGGATTCACGCCTCACATTGCAAGAGATGGCACCCTTGATTGCTGTGCTACTATGTTTTTCTTTTCCCTTGTCTACTGCCCTGGTCACCTTGACTTTCCCGTTGGGAATTACCACATCAGTGCAGTTTGATTTCTGCTCTATTATCAACTGTGGGACTGGTCGACAAGCCCAGTGGACCGGATCTGACAAATACGTGTGTATGAGGGGAAGTGACTGCGACAACTGGCAATGGGTTTTTGCTAACACTGGAACTGAGGACTGGGGTTATCAACCTTTTGAGGCCCAAAAATACGGTTTGAAAAATCGGTTTTCTATCATAAAAGGACATGCCTCTCATGAATGTGCTGACAACCATTGTAACCCTTTGATCATCACTTTGAAGAACCCCTCTTTACATGACTCAGGTATCTATGTATTAGGGGCATATGTATCTGGAACAGACCCTTTAGGGAGATTTCTAATTAAGATTGACAATCCTGTTACTAACACCCCTCATTCTCTGGCACACACACCCATCTCCCCAACTTTTGGTTCAGATTTTTCTCCTGTTTATGATTATGAATATTTCCACCCTTTCATCCACTTTTTCAGTAGAAACTGGTTATGGAGATCAGAATAGATGGTTGCAGTGGGTTCTCTATTCAGCTAAGTAAGTTAATCGTTCTCATTGTTATGCGTGCGCTGCAGCCCGTCCCCATTTAGCTACAGTCCCTTTCCCATTATCTAACATTTCTGACCCCGTGGGGTTGCCCTGCCTTCTGTACTTATTCACTACTTCCAAGAAACCTTTCTCTGGTTCAAAGTGTTCTAATCTATCTATTCTTTTTCCCCCCACCCGTCACATGGATACCCCTATGTTTCAAACTCACGAAGGAAATTATACATGTTTCAAATCTTATGGAACGACATGGGTAGGAGAATTACCATTTTCTTTCTGTTCTCAAACTTTTCAGGTTAACTTTTCTCTGAACACCGTTCTGTCTTCCTTTCTTCTCTCCCAAACCACTCCTAGATCAGATATTTGGTGGATGTGCCGTAGGTCCAAATTATTTGCCACCCTTCCCCCTAACTGGTCTGGTACCTGTGCTCCAATCCAATTAGTTATGCCTTTTAGACTTCTATCCTTACCTCCCTCTCACTCCCCATATTATTCCACACCTCCTTTTTATTTCCGACATACCCGCTCCCTTTTCCATATGCCTACTGATATCTCCTTACATGGCCCTGGAGTATACATAGATGCTATTGGAGTCCCTAGGGGTGTCCCAGACAGATTTAAAGCTAGGGATCAAGTCGCAGCCGGTTTTGAATCTATCATACCCCAAATTACTATTAATAAGAATGTAGACTGGATTAATTACCTTTATTATAACCAACAACGTTTCCTTAACTTCACCAAAGACGCTATTGAAGGCATACATGAACAGCTTGATCGTACTTCTCTGATGACTTGGCAGAATCGTCTAGCCCTGGACATGTTACTTGCCGAAAGGGAGGTGTCTGTGCTATGTTTGGTGATGCTTGTTGTACATATATTCCAAATAATACCGCGCCAGATGGATCAATAACTCGTGCATTGGCAGGCCTCACTGCTCTCTCTAAAAGAACTTTCCACTAATTCTGGCATTACAAATCCTTGGGATCAGTGGTTTACATCCTCCTTCGGATCCTGGGGACAATGGATAATATCTGTTTTCATTTCTTTGGTTGTGACATTTTGTCTCCTCCTCCTGTTTGGTTGTTGTATTATCCCTTTGTTTCGCTATATAAATACTTTACCGCCTCTATGGAAAGGGCATATATGCTACATGAGGAGCGCATGTCTCGTATAGTTTCTTCCATTTTCTCTCCCCCTTCCCCTTCATCAACCATTTCAAGATAGAATTATATAGGCCCACATCATTTTTGTTCAAAAAGGGAGGAGTGTGAAAACATAAAAAGATGTAATTGAACAAAATGTATGTGTGTACAGAAAATAGGACAGAGTGATGAAACTTGTTTGTGTTTTGCGTACGTGACAAGAAGCATGTATACTTTCTGGAAGTTTTCTTTTGATGATGTGTGTGACAAGAAAATATACCTTTAGGGTAATGACTTTACAAAATTGGAAAAGTACAATGAGTCAGGATGCTATTTTTTGCTTACGTGGTCAACGATCAGGAGATTAGAAAGGTATAAAAGAGCAAGGACATCTGCGCTCGAGGCAGATGAAGCGCGGTGTCCTAGGACTGTGTTTCTCTGACATTTTACCCTAGTCTGGTATGTATCAATAAAAGGTTTTGACTAATTTTAATTTTCTTCTCTGTCTTCAGTCACAAAAAGTGTCCACAATATACTAATTTATTTGTTTATACAGATAAATTAAAGTCATAATTATTTTCTAGATTACTTTCCCCAATTAGTTCTTTGAGGAATAAAAGGTTGTTGAATTTGGAAATACTTCTGTAAATTCTTTTATCACCTTATGAGTTACAAGTTGGATACCGGTTGTCAAAAAAAAGAGAGAAAAAGGTTTTGTGCACCACAGGTTACCCCATTTTATGTCCACTGGTGGAAAATTCCATAATGTAAAAATAAAAAAAAAATGTTTCTTCTTGCAACCTGTAAATGATTTCCTTCCAGATGAAGATCTTTTCCGGTCAGAAGCCAAGTCCAGAATGACATTGGACTTCCTGTGAGCAAAAGATTATGTTAGCAGGGGAAGAATATGAGGTGGCGCTGATTGGGTCCAGACAGAAAATGAATTTACTAATTATCTTGCGAGTTCTCCTCCAATAAATGGAAATGTTTTAATGTTAGTGTCACACCCGCTTGGGAAAGCAGATCATAACCTGGTTCTGCTTCAGCCTCACTACAAACCAAAAGTGAGGGTCCTACCTGCAACCACACGATCATTCAGGAAGTGGACCCCTGAGGGTGAGAATACTCTGAGAGAATGTTTTGGAACTACAGACTGGGATATCCTGCAGGGATCACATAGTGAGAACATTGAGGAAGTTGTTGACTGCACTACTGACTACATCATCTTCTGTATGGACATTGTAGTTCCAGTAAGAACTGTACGCTGCTATGCTAACAACAAGCCATGGATTACAAGTGACATCAAGGGCCTTTTGAACCAGAAGAAAAGGGCTTTTAAAGACGGTGATCAGCATGAGCTCAAGCGCGTACAGAAGGAACTCCGAATCCAGCTCAGGGCGGCGAAGGAGCAGTACAGGAGAAAGCTGGAGCAGAAGTTGCAGAATAACAGCATGAAGGAAGTGTGGGATGGGATGAAGATCAACTGGCTGCAGCTCGAAGCGGAGTACCACCATCGAGAGAGATGTGAAGAGAGCAAACCAAATGAACAACTTCTTTAACAGGTTTGACCACCTTAACCCACTCTCACTCTCACCTCGGAGTACTGCACCCTGCACACATCCTTCTGCTGATACCAGCATAGGAGTGACATCCCCACCCATAATTACAACAGCGCAGGTGAGCAGAGAGCTGAGGAGACTTTGTGCCAGCAAAGCAGCGGGTCCAGATGGAGTATCGCCACGACTGCTGAAGGTCTGTGCATCGGAGCTGGGGGGTCCTCTACAGCGCATCTTCAACCTGAGACTGGAACAGGGGAGAGTCCCTAGGCTTTGGAAAACATCTTGCATCATCCCTGTTCCAAAGGTGTCACGTCCTAGTGAGCTGAATGACTTTCGGCCTGTTGCTCTGACATCACATGTGATGTAGACCATGGAGAGGCTGCTGCTTCACCACCTTAGGCCACAGGTTCAACACGCCCTTGACCCTCTGCAGTTTGCATATCAGGAGAAGGTGGGAGCGGAGGATGCCATCATCTATATGCTACACCGATCCCTCTCCCACTTAGATAGAGGCAGTGGTGGTGTAAGAATTATGTTTCTAGACTTCTCTAGTACCTTCAACACAATCCAACCTCTGCTCCTTAGGGACAAGCTGACAGAGATGGGAGTAGATTCATACCTAGTGGCATGGATCGTGGACTATCTTAAAGACAGACCTCAGTATGTGCGTCTTGGGAACTGCACGTCTGACATTGTGTTCAGCAACACAGGAGCACCACAGGGGACTGTACTTTCTCCGGTCCTGTTCAGCCTATATACATCGGACTTCCAATACAACTCGGAGTCCTGCCACGTGCAAAAGTTTGCTGATGACACTGCTATCGTGGGCTGCATCAGGAATGGGCTGGAGGAGGAGTATAGGGACCTAATCAATGAGTTTGTTAAATGGTGTGACTCAAACCACCTACAACTGAACACCAGCAAAACCAAGGAGCTGGTGGTGGATTTTAGGAGGCCCAGACCCCTCATGGACCCCGTGATCATCAAAGGTGACTGTGTACAGATGGTGCAGACCTATAAATATCTGGGAGTGCAGCTGGATGATAAATTAGACTGGACTGCCAATACTGCTGCTCTGTGCAAGAAAGGACAGAGCCGACTATACTTCCTTAGATGGCTGGCGTCCTTCAACATCTGCAATAAGACGCTGCAGATGTTCTATCAGACAGTTGTGGCGAGCGCCCTCTTCTACGCAGTGGTGTGCTGGGGAGCATTAAGAAGAAAGACGCCTCACACCTGGACAAACTGGTGAGGAAGGCAGGCTCTATTGTTGGCATGGAGCTGGACAGTTTAACATCTGTGGCAGAGCGAAGGGAGCTCAGCAGGCTCCTATCAATTATGGAGAATCCACTGCATCCACTAAATAGTATCATCTCCAGACAGAGGAGCAGCTTCAGCGACAGACTGCTGTCACTGTCCTGCTCCACTGACAGATTGAGGAGATCGTTCCTCCCCCAAACTATGCGACTCTTCAATTCCACCCGAGGGGGTAAACGTTAACATTTAACATTATACAAAGTTATTGTCTGTTTTTCACCTGCATTATTATTATTATCAATCTTTAATTTAATATTATTTATTGTATCAGTATGCTGCTGCTGGATAATGTGAATTTCCCATTGGGATTAATAAAGTATCTATCTATCTATCTATCTATCTATCTATCTATCTATCTATCTATCTATCTATCTATCTATCTATCTATCTATCTATCTATCTATCTATCTATCTATCTATCTATCTATCACCCAAATTCTTCTTTGTATTTTTATTGTGCCGCAAAACTGTGAAACATGCCCAATGTACCTGTACTTAATATGGTGTATGTGTAATTTAATTCTATCAGTCACTTCACTCTCAAAAATTATATCCATATGTTTATGTTCTTGTTAATCAAGAACTATTTGCTATCGAAACTGCCTTAAAAGAATGGAGATTAGATTAGATTAATCCTCTTTGGGCCGAAAGGCACATAAGGCTTCAATGATTTGCCTCCATCATATCCTGTCTTGAGCTACGTGTTCTGCTTCATCCATGTTAGGTCCATCTCCTTCACCTCATTTATCACAGTTCGCAGCCAGGTTGTTTTAGGCCAGCCTTGTTTGCACTTCTCAGTTGGTGTCCATCTCAGAGCAACCTTAGGTATACGGTTCTGATACATTCTGAGGACATGGCCAAGCCATCTTAAGCTTTGGCATTTGATCTCCAACACCACACTCTGACTCTTACTTTTCTTGTAAAGGTCTTCATCAGAGATCTTCTCAGGTGAAAAGCTACGACAGATCTTCATGAAACATTCGTTGTGGAAGGAGTCAATCTTATTCATGCCTCCCTTTACAACACACTAGTATTCAGAGCCTCACAAAAGAATAGATTTGACATTTGGACTTCCACATGGGCTGAACTCTTGTGAACTGTGTGCTTTCCCAAGTCTTGCTCTGATATCTTTTTGTGCTGCATTGACCTCACAAACAAGACTGCCAAAATATGTAAACTTCTCAATGTATTCGAATGGAACATCATTTACTGTAATAAGTGCACTAGAATTGGCATTTATATACATGACTTGTTTTTTAAAGGCACTGATGTTGAGGCCTGTTTGCTTGGCAAAGCAAATAGTGTAATTTTGAGGAGAGAGCAGCTAGGTCGTCAGTAAAGTCAAGAGCTTCAAGCTGGGAATTGATGTAGCAGATGACCAAAAGCTGAGACAGGAACAAGCAGGGTTTAGAAGAGGAAGGGAAAGCATTGATCAGATCTTTGCACTACCGAACATCTTTAAGCAGTCCACAGAGTGGAACACCCCCTTACAGATCAACTTCATTGATTTCCAGAGAGCCTTCGACAGTCTGCACTGTTACACCCTAGGGAAAATCTTATGGTCATATAAAGTTCCTCCAAAGATGGTTACACTTATGAGGATGTTCTGCTGTCAGTTTCAGTGGAGCGTCATAGTTGACGGAACCTTGTCAGAAGTGGAATCCAATGTGTAACAGGGATGTATCCTCTCTCCCATCCACTTTCTGCTTGCCATTGACATGATCATGCAGAGGACAATGGCCGATAAACCTAGAGGCATTCAGTAGACTCCATTACCTCAGCTTGAAAAGAATGGAGACAATGAAAAAAATATGCAGACCACCAGTTATATGGAACTGTGTGAACTTTTTAACTTAAAATGTTATGTGGTATGTTTGAGAAATCTGAAGCCAGTTATTTCTGTCACATTTATTCTTTCCACTGTTTCTATTATCCATCCATCCATCCATTATCCAACCCGCTGAATCCGAACACAGGGTCATGGGGGTCTGCTGGAGCCAATCCCAGCCAACACAGGGCACAAGGCAGGGAACCAATCCTGGGCAGGGTGCCAACCCACCGCAGGACACACACAAACACAGCCACACACCAAGCATACACTAGGGCCAATTTAGAATCGCCAATCCACCTAACCTGCATGTCTTTGGACTGTGGGAGGAAATCGGAGCGCCCGGAGGAAACCCACACAGACACGGGGAGAACATGCAAACTCCACGCAGGGAGGACCCGGGAGGTGAACCCAGGTCCCCAGGTCTCCCAACTGCGAGGCAGCAGCGCTACCCACTGCGCCACCGTGCCGCCCCGTTTCTATTATTTCTTTTTAAATCCATTGGAATTTCATGTTATACTTCAAATGTGCATCAGTCCTGCCTCCACAGGTTAAACTTTAATCCTATGTATTGTGAGAAAGGCGTTATAGCGCACCCGACCTGGCACAGACTTGACACAGGAGGCATGTATAAAACAAAAGACTTTTATTTTTCTTCAGCTGGAGGGCATGTCTTCCCCATAATCCCTCCAGCCACAACACAGTCCCAAGCACTGAGTCACCACACTCCTCTCTCTTTCACCACCACTCCTCCACAGCTTTGTCCTCCTTCCACCCGACTCTGGCCACTGAGTGGTGGTTGCTGGCTCCCTTTTATCAGGCACCCGGAAGTGCTCCAGATGGTTGATTAGTGACATCCGGCTGCACTTCTGGGTAAGGTGACACCAGTACCCAAAAGGGGTCAGCTGCTCCTGGCCCCCTGGCGGTGCCTGCAGAACCTCACAGAGCTATACAGAACTCCAATCCCCATGAAGCCCTGGGAGAGTCCGAGGCACCGCTGCAACCCAGAGAGGCTGCCATCTAGTGTCCAGGGGGAGACTGGGCTTCCCACCCTTGTCCCCCTGGCAGATGTGGTGAAGGGGCGTCCCGGCCAGGCATGGGCCCCGGCCATCCGTCACAGTATTTATGATCCATTATTTTCCATTGAAATGTTTTCTACCTTTGATTTAGTAAATATCTTCACAGAGAACAGTTTTTGCCCACATGGTTTCCCATCAAAAATAATTTCAAACAAAGGTCTGCAATTATTTTTTCAGTTAACAGTTTTTCTTCATAAGTCAAAATTTCTATTTATCTTTCTTCATGTTGTTGTTCTCAGTCCACTGCCCAAATGGAAAATACTTACCATGCCTCTACATTTCAAGGGCGCTGGTGTGATCTGTTTTCTCAGACTGAAATCATGCAAAATCCATTATTAAACACCCCAGTCTGAATGTCACCATTTACATGCCTTAATTGTTTACAAAAATCATATGTCATTTCTAATCTCTCGTACACCTGATATTCTTCTGGTAACTCTTTCCCTTCCAACTGAGAAACATTTGGCCCTAATATCATTTTGAATTGTTGTAAAAAATACTTGTAGGCAGTACATTTTATATATTCATGTAGCAAAGGACAAAACTATAATTTTACTTAGAAACAAACTGCTGCCCTAATTAGGCAATCTGTAGTAGGCCATTCACATTTTTAAAAATAGAAAAGGTAACTCAGTGTTGGGATACACAAAGATGAAACACATTTTTTTTTTGTTGAGCCACCTGAATACTGCACAGACTACACATAAAAAGAGCAGTCACTAGTGTGAAGGACCAGACAAGCTAAAGACAGAAACAAGACCAACAACTACTGACCTAAAATGAAATCTGTTTGGATACACAAGTACGCTGCCACTGGATAGCAAGGTAAGTAGTGCTATGGTGTTAAACATCTGCTGCTGTACCATCTGTTTAACTGTGAGTCCGACAGTTACACAGACAAGAAAAAAATCAAAGCACAGAACACAAGAACACAGCTGTCTACCTCATAGAAAAGAAAATACAAAACAGACTTTAGCTACCATAAGGGAATATAATTGAATAATGTACAGTGAGATAAGGAAGGACAGACAAAACAAACGATTATTCCTGTTTAAATTAAAAATCAACAAACAAGGTGAATGCAAGAAAAGTCTTGTCAACTGCAGTTAACAATAAATTATATCATGAATCAGAAGTGATTCTCCAAGTTCATGTCTCTCTCTCTCTGTTTGTATCCTTATTCAAAATAGACGTAGACTTCAGTCAGGCTATCGTTTAAATACCTTAATCCCTGGAAGAGGGGTGGCTTGGGAAATTTGGGGGAGTTTGTGTCTGTGTCGTAGTCATGCATTGTCTGGATGTGGTCCTTCGGAGCTGCGGCTGGAAAGACAAAATTGTTAGTGACGGCGTCCGCTGTTGTCCTTGAGTGAACACTTGTGTGACAACAGAAACAAAACTGTTGCCACTAAACAAAACTAAAAAAAAAAAAGAATAAATAAAAGTTTGAAGAAACCTAATTAATCCAGAATTTCACTCTCTTTTACCAGTAAACAAAATTAATATTTTTTGCATTTTTCCAAAATGAAAAGTACTTTATTTTGTTATTTTCCTGGGGGCAGAGTTTTCTCCTGTTTTTCCCAAACAAAGCTGTACCAGATTCTCCCTTTATTGGTTTATCCCAAGTTGTCAGACTACCAAAAATGTACATTACAGCCATCAACATCACTGCAGTATGAATTAAAATCATGTGAAAAATAAGAAACAGAAATTAAACATAAATTCATACAAATTAAATTTCTAACCATTCATTCATTCATCTTATCGAAATGTGTCAAATACAGTATATCTATTAATTTTAACTGCCTTCCAAAATTGAAAAACATTTGTCAGTTGCAAAAAATTCTTACCACCCTACCAATCGATTGATATAACATGTGACCCTCAAACTATGAATAAGCAACATTCAATGGCCTTTGTTTAGCATATACAGTACCTTACATCCCAGTAGAGCATGGTAAACTGCTCATTGATGTTGCCTATGTCTGCAACTATGTGTAATGCATGTTTCATTATTGTATGAAAATTTTGAAGAGTCATAACAATTTCCTCCAACTTTTTATTTCCTCATACCTACAGCATTACAAAATATTTCTGAATCTTATACACTAATATCTTGTTTGTAATCAAATTACTAGGTGACTGTGCCATATTTTCGGATTGCACTCTTAACCAGTGCCTTTGCCTTATTAGGTGGTACATTGAATTTTGAATAAAGTTTCTTAAATGCGTCTTTTATCATAATGGCATCATATTTACTTCCTTTAATATCTGAATGACCAGAAATGCAAAAGAAAGAGAATGTAGGTCCTGATTTATGCAATTAATGTTTTGTAATTTAAGCAGCATCATTAAAAGTCCAAAACACACCCACCCACACACACTTCCTCGCTTCCAGTATTGCAAAAGGCATTTTTTATTTGAAATTTAATGTCTTTGCATCTAAATCAAATAGTCCCATCATTGACATATAATGATATCCAATTTCATAACCAATGTCTTCAATCATGCTGTAATTATTAAATAAAAGTAGCCTAAAAAATGTTGCCTAATGGGGTACCATTCTGTATTTTGTAAGCAGGTTTGGAGAAGGATGAATAGATTTTTATTATTATAGAGTATATTTGTGTGGTGCTTTTATTAGAGATGACTTATAAGATCAGGACATAATACAACTGTTTACATACATTCTTTACAATTAGAGCCCACACAGAGTAAGTATCTTAATTAAGGCTGAAGACAGAGACAGAAGTCACTACACTAGACTGCATGTCTGATAATTAAATAGCTTATACTCACCCTCACCTGAGGTGACTTCCAATCATAAGATGAATAATCCGGTTATGTAAGCTATTTTACATCCATAATCCTCCCACTATTTCTTTATTTAATAAAGAACACCAGAAGCCTACTGATGAAAAAGCTGTTGCAATAGATTCCAATAATTAATCTTTGCTTTTTAGAATATCAAATGATAGATGATACAATGTCCATCATTATCTAGTTACAAAATCTGCTTTGATGAAGTGATAAACTGTCTTGTACTTCTAGAAAATGAGTTGATCTTACAATTGTCAAGCAATCCATAACTGTACTCTATGTAAAGTGGTGGCTCTGTGGATAAAGGATCTGGGCTTTAACTCGAAGATTGCTGGTTCGTATCTCGGAAGTGACAGAAGAAATCCTACTCCGTTGGCCCTTAGCCTACAATTGCTCCAGGGGCACTATATAAATAGCTGACCCTGTGCTCTGGCCCCTAAAACTCTGAATAAGTTGGAGTATACGAAAAAGAGAATTTTCCCTCGGTGGTTAATACAGTATACCAAAAAAATGTACATAAATTTATGATGTCATAACTAGTAGCATTAAAAATGCCTTTATAGTTTTCTGTATTGGAAAAAATGAGATCTTCCATTCAAAAGGAAGTGATCCTCAAATTATTGTAAATCTCAATACATTTACAAGTGTAGCAGTAGTGATACATGGAAATACAATACATGCTCACCTAAAGACAAATGCTTTTCTTTGCCAAAGGTTTCTTTCAGTTCAGGTAATTAAGAATCTACACCCAAAATGCTATCAATTGTTTTATTTCCTGTACTACCCCAACAGGTAACAGAATATGGAATAAATTGTGCCATATATAGAATTTGTGTTAATCCCTGACTCTGCATAGTCAACTTAGGCACTTACTTACATGAAGCAGCTTCTAATTAAGCACACAAATATCAGAAATGGGCAAAAAAGTGAAAAGGCAACAATCATAAAGAACAAAACAGAAACCGAAAACAACAAAATGAGCTCCAAAACCTAAATTACAAGACATGGTTCAAAAACCTTAATAAGTCCCCAAAGAGCTTACTTCATCCTCTAACCTTATCACAGCCAGCATTAACAACTGCCTACGTAACTCATGTAGATTTGAATACTTTGCTTTCAATGAGAAAGAAAGAGATGGACCATTACATTTGACAATTTAATATACCAGGCTGTTGATAAAAGACATCAGTTTTGCATATAAGTAGGCTTCCTAATGACAACAGTAAAAGGCAGCAATAATCATTCTTTGGGACTTGTAAAGGACTAGTTATTCATTTGTACATTCAATCTACTCTATGACCTCTCTGAATGACTCTTCTTTGCTAATGATTACTTACTGTCTGAGTTCTTCAAAGATTCAAGATTTTAAAACTGTGCCTCTTTATGTCTGCCTATGATGAATACATCCTTCGAATGTGTGATCTGAGCCATAGTCCGTTGTCAAACTGATTTGGTTTAAAAGAGGCCATTTTTGTGTTTATTAAGAGATATTTTCTGGAAAAATGTTCACTTTCATGTCTAGATATGCTTGAGTCTTCCTAGTAGCATCCACATCTTTTTCCATTTGATGTCCTGCCATAACTTGACTCTCGGTTAAGAGAAGAGTTGGTTTCACAATATTGCAACAGAAAAAAACAATTTAATAAAAAAAAATAGCATTCATAGCTTCTAAAAAGATTGTAAAATCATTGGAAAAGAAAGATTCAAAGGCCATTGCTTTGAATGTGAAACTTCAGCTGATAAAGCACATGTAAACAGCTTTACTAAACAGCATTTAATGAAGACTTATTAGGATTTACTTTAATAACTAATTTTATCATTAAACTATGTCAATAATCATTTTCTTGTGTTTCAGTATTATTTAAAGAATAATGGTTGTCATTTTGGGGACCGGGGAACAAGTTAATTAATTGCATGTTCTTGTTATAAAAATTCACTTTACAAAGGCATTTCAGGAATGGATTAGCTTCCTAAAGTGAGGGCCATATGGTGCAAAGCGACCTGTCCCGCGAGGGCTGTCTTCCTCCAAGAGGGGCTGTCGATGTTGGCCAGTCCATGGCTCTGCCCACATACAAACAAGACAGTGACGTGAAGACGCTGTGCTGATGCTGACTCCTGGTGTCTACCTTAATACTATTTGGGCAATATCACCGACCATGGTCCGGTTGGTGGCATTCATAACCCAGCCGCTGCCTTCCTGGTGCCTACGACCTGCGAGAATGGAAGTAGGACTGGAATTCCTGCTCTGCCTCACACCTAGCTGAGGTTGGCTTGTCTCTCTGTGCCCATGGAGAGAGGTCCTCCATCGCATGTTAGTGCACGGGCTGTTGTGCTGTAAAGTTTGGAAACTGTCTTTTAATTACAGGTCCCTTTCATTTTCTTGGGTGCAGCAACAGTTTGGGTCTTTCTATGGCATAAAGAGAGACCAAGCGCTATCTGCACCACTTTGGACTCACACACAGCTGCTGCCGGCTTGGCGGGTGGCTAGAGAGTCAGGAAACCAGCAATAATCAGGTGCTTCGTCTTGTCTAGCCCATGGTCTTTCTCCCTGACCGCCAAGCAGTCGGTCGTAATGCCCACATCCAAAATCGGAACCAATGTTACGCATCCTCTTGATTCATCCGGGGACAATGCACATTGCATTCCCTTTCCTGTATGGTACCAGTGTTACTCACCTATACAGCAGTATCTACATGGCTGGAGCACACTCTCCACCTCACAAAGAGTTGACACCAGGTTATTTATTTTGGCTGGCAGTGGACTCAAGCTTCGCTTGTCCTCATCTGCCGGCCAAGAGCCATTATGTTTGGGTGTCTCCTGCACAGGCTCAGTTGGGTGTCTTTTGGGCTCAGGGTGGACACACACCCTCCAACCCTTTACCTGATTCAGGGAGGCTATCCTGGCCCTCCATTGCCCCCTACTCCATCTGATCATCCCCATTGGGGTGTGACTTCAGACAGTCCTCCTCCAGTCTTTGTATTTTGGCGAGCAGCAGGCTCAGGTTCTCGTCTCTCATCTCTTCTGAGTTCACCACACAGATCAGCATGCTTCGGCCACCGATGTGGATTCGAGCATTCACCATCTAGGAGTTAGGCTCACATAATGGTCATATAACACTACAAGGACAGATCATCCTTTTGGCTAGTGTTTACCTCATTGCAAATCCCATCCTCCAGAGCTTCTTTCTTCTAGGTGGCCTTTCTCTCCATCACACCGATCCACTTGTCATCTACACTGCTATGTTTCTGGCCACCCACTGCCTTTGGACAGCACCTGGTCTTCTTTTTCCCCATCAGGATGGGAGCGGTGTTTCGGTGCGTCTTGCACTGGCTCTGTGTGTGTGTGCTGCCACAATGCAATTTCTGCATGCTCGTGCTACTGTGTCAGGCCACCACAAGAATAAAATTGCAGGTTGCTGCCTTGCAGATGGCCAGGAATCCTGGTGACTATGCCACTTGTGGCCTGCAGGGGGCACACAGCTCCCCAAACCCGATACAGACAGATACAGGACAAATATTCAGCACGCACTTTTTTATTTTTTCTTGTGGGAAGCACCTTTCCACTGTTTCCCACCTGCTCAGCACAGTTACACAAGCACAAATAACACTTTGACATAGCACTCAGCATGTTCTTGTCTTCTTTTTTTGTCTTCCACCTCCTTACTCCTCCAGGCAAGCTTCATTTCCCTTCCTCCCCACTCTGGCTCTGGAAGAACTTCTGGGTGAGGTGGAAGCCCGACAAAGAAAATTTCTGACTTGGCTGTCACAGTCACAATGAGGTATTATGCGGACATATTGCTGTTGGTATAAAGGACCCCCAGTAGCGTTTAATGACATGCTTCTGCTGAATAATTCATTGGCTGAAAGTACTCAGTGTTAGTGTATCAGAGAGAGGATGTGCAGTATTGTTCATAATGGCACTCAGTTTTGTTTAAACTCTACGACCTCCAGGAGGTCTGGAGTGTGTCCTATAACTGAACTTGCCCTTTTTAATTAGCTTGTTGATTTGGAGGGCCTCTCTTAAAGTGATGTTACTGGCCCACAGCACTGAAAATCACACTGTTTATTACACAGTCAGAGATGATATGAAGATGTGAAGGATGTCACTTCCCACATTAAAAGAAAGCAGTCTCCTAAATAAAAAGAGCCTGTCCTGCTCTTTCTTATATAAATTCTCTGTGTTCTAAGACCAGTCCAGCCTGTCATTAATGTGAACCCCCAAGTACCTGTAGTAGTGGACTACTTTTGTATCCACTTCTTGAATTGTGACTGGACATAAAGGCTCTTTGTTACAGCAAACGTCAATGATCAGTTCTTTGGTTTTGCTGATATAAAGGTGCAGACAATACTCTCTGTACCAAGAAACAATGTTCTCCACCTTGATCAGTTTAACATTGTTTTGGAGCTAAAATATTTCCCCCTGGGAAAATTATCTAATGACTACAACTGCACTTACACACCAGGTGGCGTTGGGCACCTTGCTAGTTATTTCTATATTTTTGATGTCAAAGTTTTCATGTGTTGTGTGAGTTATTCTGTTTAAAACTACCCTTCACTTGAAGTAAATATTGTAGTATTTCTTTAAAAACTTCTACATTTCAAAATTTGAATTACCCAAGTTAATTTATTATACTTTTTGTGGAATTCTAATACAGAATCATAGTACTTTGTGATCACTTGGATCCTAATGGCTTGGTCACTTCCATAATCTGAATTTTGTCTTAATTTTTTGCCAATATTAAGTCTAGACAGGCTTCTCCTCTTGTAGATGTCTAAACATTCTGGGTTTACTAGTTTAATAAGGAATCACTAATCTATGATATTCCGTTCCTCACTATTTGTTATCTTACTACTTTATATTTAGATAATTAAAATTTTAAATTACAACATACCTGCATAGACATGTTATTTTGATATTCTTCTAAAATTCTCTTCTGATATTGTAATTAGTGTTGCAAAGTCTGTAAAACACTTTAAGTGTCCATTCTCTATTCCTGCAGGTGTAAGGTCAAAACTAGAATCAATTCCAAGTTGTGGCTTATCCAACATTTAAATTAAACTCATTTTAAAATTCTCATTATAAAAATATTGACAACACTCGTCGCTACTTAGCTACTTATTTTTTAAATTGATTTATCCTTTTATATTATACTTATTCCCATCTCTAAATTTCACCCAAGATTCTTTTACTTCTAAAGAATTGTTATTATGGGCAACCATATACTCTAATTCATTTGCTTTATTATACTTTCACTGTTTAGGCAAGCAAATAAATCTATTGATTACTTCAAGCCTGCTTATTCCCTGTTGGCTGACAATTTCAGAGTTATTTTATAACATCGTCAAGTTTATATTTGATGTATATTTATCAAAATTATTACCCAATACCATACATGAACTTTTAAACCTGATATGTCTTGGACTCCCTGCAGTTGTAAACACTAAATTAACCTGCACATTCAGTACACTATACCATTTTTTAATTTAATTTTTATGTATTTTATTTGAAGAAAACAACATTGCACACAAATATGTTGAACATACACAACAAATGACTTCATAGTCAAACTAGAAAAAAGATGAAAAAAAAACATCAGAAAGTTAAAAAGAAATGGGATCAAAAAATGACAAGACCTCCACTCAAGAGAAAGAGAGGAGAGCCAAGAGCATAGGCAAAAAAGGAAGGAAAAATGTCCTTTCCCTGCTATATAAATGTTTATTCTACCCATCCATCCATCCATTTTCCAACCCGCTGAATCCAAACACAGGGTCACGGGGGTCTGCTGGAGCCAATCCCAGCCAACACAGGGCACAAGGCAGGAACCAATCCCGGGCGGAGTGCCAACCCACCATAGGACACACCCACACACCAAGCACACACTAGGGACAATTTAGAATCGCCAATCCACCTAACCTGCATGTCTTTGGACTGTTTCAGGAAACCGGAGTGCCCGGAGGAAACCCACGCAGACACGGGGAGAACATGCAAACTCCACGCAGGGAGGACCCGGGAAGCGAACCCAGGTCCCCAGGTCTCCCAACTGCGAGGCAGCAGTGCTACCCACTGCTCCACCGTGCCGCCCTGTTTATTCTACAATATTATTAATTAAATCTTTCCATATTTTAAAGATGTTTTGAACAGATCCTCTAGGTGATAATTTGATTTTTTTTTCTAATTTCAAATGGTATAGAACTTATCCATTGATTTACATTATAACAGGTGGACTGGGATTCTTCCAGTTAAGCAACATAAGTCTACAGTACGTGCTAGTAGTGTGGTACAGGCTATTACAATTAATTTTCCTTTTTCCACTTTAAGCCCATCTGGGAGTACACCAAATACAGTTGTTAATGGGTTATGAGTGATTGTGACACTAAGGCCATCTGAGAGGTGTTCAAAGTTTTTTGTCCAAAATGATGTTCATTTGGTAAACTTCCAAATCATGCAGCCCAGTGAGGCTGGAGCTAGACAGCAATGCTCGCATGTTGGCTCTTGCCCTGGTTAAATTTTGGACAGTTTTAAATGAGATAAATGAGATTGATGAAAGATTTTAAGTTGAAGTTGAATTATTGAATGTTTTGTGCTATACCTGTGTTTCTTAAACATTTTAGGAATGGCGAGCCCTATACAAAAATCATACTGCGAAACCCTATGACCATGTAAAAAAAAAAAAAAGAGGGAAATTACAATATAGTCATCCATCCATCCATCCATCCATTGTCTCCCGCTTATCCGAGGTCGGGTCGCGGGGGCAGCAGCTTGAGCAGAGATGCCCAGACTTCCCTCTCCCCAGCCACTTCTTCTAGCTCTTCCGGGAGAATCCCAAGGCGTTCCCAGGCCAGTCGAGAGACATAGTCCCTCCAGCGTGTCCTGGGTCTTCCCCGTGGCCTCCTCCCGGTTAGACGTGCCCGGAACACCTCACCAGGGAGACGTCCAGGAGGCATCCTGATCAGATGCCCGAGCCACCTCATCTGACTCCTCTCGATGCGGAGGAGCAGCGGCTCTACTCTGAGCCCCTCCCGGATGACTGAGCTTTTCACCCTATCTTTAAGGGAAAGCCCAGACACCCTGCGGAGGAAACTCATTTCAGCCGCTTGTATTCGCGATCTCGTTCTTTCGGTCACTACCCATAGCTCATGACCATAGGTGAGGGTAGGAACATAGATCGACTGGTAAATTGAGAGCTTCGCCTTGCGGCTCAGCTCCTTTTTCATCACGACAGACCGATGCAGCGCCCGCATTACTGCGGATGCCGCACCGATCCGCCTGTCGATCTCACGCTCCATTCTTCCCTCACTCGTGAACAAGACCCCGAGATACTTGAACTCCTCCACTTGGGGCAGGATCTCGCTACCAACCCTGAGAGGGCACTCCACCCTTTTCCGGCTGAGGACCATGGTCTCGGATTTGGAGGTGCTGATTTTCATCCCAGCCGCTTCACACTCGGCTGCGAACCGATCCAGAGAGAGCTGAAGATCACGGCCTGATGAAGCAAACAGGACAACATCATCTGCAAAAAGCAGTGACCCAATCCTGAGCCCACCAAACTGGACCCTCTCAACGCCCTGGCTGCGCCTAGAAATTCTGTCCATAAAAGTTATGAACAGAATCGGTGACAAAGGGCAGCCCTGGCGGAGTCCAACTCTCACTGGAAATGGGTTCGACTTACTGCCGGCAATGCGGACCAAGCTCTGGCATAGTCAGTTACGTGAAAAATATTTTAAATAAGAAAAATGTATAAATTAATGCATATACAGCACATACAAAAATGTAATACTAAAAACTGTTTCATGTTTGTGCTGCTGCTCTATGACACAAATCATTGATATTTGGTCTTAAAGATAATTTTAATGTACAGCAGATGTCATATTTAGCCTGTTTTGATTGTAGTGACTGTCGAATATCACAAAATCATGTAGAAGCAATCTGGGGTAGGAGCCTAAATGCTTACTCACTTAAAAAACTTATGACTTTTTACCTAAACTTCATCAAGAAGTAAACAGTTTTTAATTATAATATATGAGGAAAGTTTAGTCAACATACAGTATCTTCTTCATTCTCAGATAGATTATTCTTTACTTGTTCATTAAGATTAAATAGATCCAGAAACCACAAAAAAACTCCTTAGTTCTCACTCTTAGAATATCAGTCTTTTAAATTTAACTAATGACATTTTGTAAATGTTTGATTACAATACGTTTAAGTTGATTAAAACTGTAATATTAATTTCTTACGTGTGTATTATTCATTTGATCAATTAGGTTTTGAAGTTATCACGGAAGTTGTTTTCAGTTTTGTTGTATCCAAACCTTAATTTTCCTCTTTGAGCCTTCTGTTTTATTATAGTTGTCAAGATGTTTTTTATGCGTTTCCCAAAATACTAAGAAACGTTTTCATAAGCTGAACTATGTCTGCAGGATCACAAAACGTCATGTTCAATCCTGCATCTTTTAAGAACTGCAGTTTTTGTTTGCTAGGAATGTAATTATTTCTGCTCTTAGATCATCACAAAATCTTTTCAAAAATATGACTGACTTTACAAAAACAGCAACTGCCCTCATGTCATTAAAATATTTTAACTTGAATTACTTACTCTTATTGCTAATAAAATGTAAAAAATCACGGTAATATTAGTACGCTCAGTTTAGGTAATGCACACAACTAGATGCACGGTGACGAATGCAACACTGCTGCATCAAACAACACAGATGTTCAGTAACTATCATGACAGACAGCGGAATCCCTGCTTTCTTGTTTGAGTGAGCTCAGATCTGTGTGGCAAGAGAAATAATCAGCATTGCATCAAATTCAGGGTCTTTGTTAATCGATGTCGATTTTTCCATTAGCTACAGCTGACACTTTATGACTGATGGCTCACAAGAACTCCTATACGTTTTAGCGGAACCTTAGGGATCCATGAAACACCATATAAGAAACACTGTACTGTATCAGTACAATACAGTTTACAATACAGTTTATTTTTGTATAGCCCAAAATCACACAGGAAGTGCCGCAATGGGCTTTAACAGGCCCTGCCTCTTGACAGCCCCCCAGCCTTGACTCTCTAAGAAGACAAGGAAAAACTCCCAAAAAAACCTAGTAGGGAAAAATGGAAGAAACCTTGGGAAAGGCAGTTCAGAGAGAGACCCCTTTCCAGGTAGATTGGGCGTGCAGTGGGTGTCAAAAGAAGGGGGTCAATACAATACAGTACAGTACACAGAACAATTTCTCAATATAGTAAGAAATAAAAAAAAATATATATATATAAATTTTTGAAGTACAGAGCAGAATTTAACAGTAGATGATATATCCCATAATAAGATTTGTATTTGTATAGAGTCCTGGAGACCTCATCCTTCAAGCTGCCTCCCCCATTTGGCCATTCCACAGCTGAAACAGTGCTGGGCCAGCCAATCCGATGAAAGGACCCCTCTCTCCCACGATTCCTGCGATCCTCCATCTGGGATGACTTTTCCTTACAAGTCTGGTTGAAATGTAGTCTATCTCCACATTACAGGCCCTGCCCCAAAGGTACCTCAATATCTCATTAACCTGTGCCTCTCTATGCTATGCTAAGATCTGTATCACACATTACATTTGTCGATCTCCTCAATCTTAGCTTACTAGAGAGTAGCCCAGGCAAAACTTTCAAGAACAGAACATTTAAAGCAGCCTAAATAGTCTTGCAGAACTGGCAGCTAACCCACACCTTTGTTCCATTGTGATAACTGTCATCTGAATTCACCTCAGCGCTATCCTTGAGCTTCTACACAAAATAAGGGAGCTCTCCCAGATGTGTACTAGGAAGGCAGCTCATAATGCCATCCTGCTATTAGTGCTGACCTGTGTGACTGCTTCTTAATAGGTGCACCCTTTACTCTTAGTATTTCTTTCTTTTTGTAGAATGGGTTTTAAGGTGACCCAATAAGTCTACATATTCATGTAAACATTACCAAAGGTAATAGAACAGCATTTTAGTGCTTCAAACAGATTGACTATTTAATTCCTAAGAAGGATGCCCCAGCCTCTCTAAACTGGAATCGGCCCTCGCTCTACATTTGCAGTGCATACTGTTTAGCTTAAGGATGTTGCATCCAGCAGGGGGCACACACTCCCTGGGAATATGTTCGTTAGAGATTGCAGCTATTTAACTAAAATAAAATGCTATATTCCTCTCTAGTATATTGCGTTAAATCAATAATAAAGAAAGGAAATTACACTTAGGAAAGGATACACTTAGCTTCTTTATAATGTTGATTTATGCTGTTGTTAAAAACCTGAAAGAAGCTCTTGACAAAGCCCAGTACGGGTATGGGGCCTATGGAAGTTGGTTTCGTCAACTTTTTTAGGCATAATTAGAAACTAAGTTGTTCATTTTCAGGGCAATTGCCAGGGCTTTTACACTTTCGGTACAGTCTGAGGTTCCTAAAATAACAGCATGCAGTTTCCAAACATGGGCACAATCTTTGCCTGGCATAGCTTAAATAGGGAATAGCACACAGTGACAGCAGCACCATAAATTGACTACTGGACCGCGGGATGCACCTACTCATCTTTAATAGCATGTCCAAAGTTGTGTCCACTTGTCTCTTCCCATCTCTCTGTCAGGATGCTTACATGACAATACTGGTTTCTCTCTGTTTGCTGGTTTGCATAGATTTGATAGTTCCAGCTGTATTAAATCATGGCTTTTGTTTTGAATAAAAATCATTTACTGTGGGATAAACTTCACAGATCAAGTAACACACTTCAAACCTTTTGCTACAGATGTTTTTGTGAGTTTCTCCAGTTCTTTATTTTGACAAAGCCTATCTACCACACCTCAAGTTAATTAACCCTGGAAACTGTTACATTTTTAGATTTTGTTTAGGTGAAAATGCTTTACCTGTTTTTATTTTAAATTAAATTTCAAGCAAACTAAAGCTCTTAGCTGCACACATTTTGCATCTCTTTTCTGTTAATTACATCTCAGTTAAGTACTATTATAGCTTGCTAAATGTACTTCTTCAGTGAATTAAATTTATCTGCTGCCTTTCAGTTCAAATTAAAAAGTTAGTTTTTAAAATTAGTTTTCATATACTTCAGACACCTCTTACATCATCAGATTGATTGCGGACTGTGAATTTACTGTTAATGTTTTTACTTTCTCGCTTGTTGCTTCACACATCCTTGTATACGTCCAACTGGTATTCTGACACTCCATCTGTAGTACTATTAATGCTTGTTATGTGTTAGTTTTAGTGAATTAAATTTGTCATTTATGCTGGGGTCACCACTCCATTGTAGCCATTTATTAAATCCTTACTGTTAGGTTCTACTTCCAGTTGAATACATGTCTGCACTGCTTTTTAACAATTTTCTACTTTTATTTCTTTGTTTTCTGTTTTGCTTTATCTTCCATGTGCATTTTCAAGACATACAAATTAGAAATGTGGTTGTTCTAAACGGTGTGTATGGTAATATAAGTCATCATGTGATGTGACATTGGCCATTTCCCCATACTATAAAATTAGGCCTTTACGATAGTAACAGTGTCAGATTTTCTTCTACCAGAGTATCATTTTGTTGAAATTGTAAAGCTCGTTTTATATCTGTACCTGTTCCTTTATTTTATTTTTCTCCCTAGTTCCTGGACCAAATGTATTTTTGCACACCATTTTTTTTTGCTTTTTGTTTAAATTGGTTTCATTTTTTCAAATTTATCATGTTTTTGTTTGCTCTTTATGAACTACTTCATATTTGTCAGGTACTCACTTTCCTTTTATAGTGAGGCAAGTCAAACAAGCAAATTCTTACAGATTCCACCATCAAGCCACTGTAATTTATTTTCTTTTTCAATCTAGCAGTAGGAACTGTCAGGGTTTTTTTAAATACTATATTCTGCTTTCTTTATTTTTCTTCCTGTTTTTGACAAAAAATTGATGGCAACTCAGGGTCATATTTCATGAATATTAATACTTATGTTTTCTTAGCTATTTTATGTGCCTTCCGGACATCACACAAAATGTTTATAGTTTGCTGTCAGGTTATGTGTCATTTTTCAATTGATTTTTTTTGTTGTCGTTGCTGCCAGGCAATTTCCCATTATTTCTGAGATTCAAGATGGCTATGATCACGTACCATCTTACAAAATGTGTAGCCATGTTATATCTTCAGATACAGTTCCACAATGAAGATTCATTTTGAAACTATTTGTTGTAGGTAGGCATCACTGGATCTCAACTTGGTTAACCAGCAGGAAACAGAGTACAGATAAGAGGAGAATGCTCCACTTGAAGAAAGGTCGTCAATTGTGTCCCACAAGGATCTATCCTTGGAACGTTATTTTTTCAGATTTGTATTAATGACATAGATTTTAGTATAGTTAGTAAACTTGTGAAATTGAAAGAAGATACTAAAATTGGGGCAATGCCAGACATGGAGGAGGTAGCAAAAACAATCCAAGAACAGGACAAGGTTCAGAACACCTGGAAAATGAGGTTAACATAGAAAACTGCAAAGTGGTACATTTGGGCAAAAGGAACATCAATTATAAATACAAGATAGGAGACAGGAAGGAACATCTGAGAACGATTTAGGGATTTTTGTTGACACACACCACTTTCACCATCTAGGCAATGTTCAGAAACTAATAAAAGGCAAATAGGTGCCTATAAGTTCAGTTATATAGTAAAAACTGTTGAATCTCAATCGACAGATGTTATGCTCAAACTATATAATGCACTAATGAGGCTGCAGCTGGAGTATTGTGTGCAGTTCTGGTCACTACAGTACAAGAAAGACATAGCAGCACTTGAAGTTGTGCAGAGGTGAGCAACCAAGTGCATCCCAAGACTTAAGGACATGTCCTATTCAGACAGACACGGAGAATTAAACCTGTTTAGTCTTGAGCAGAGGATACTGCATTGGAACCTAATCCAGATCTTCAAAATTCTGAAAGGCATTGATTAAGTAGATCCAGCCAAATTTTTTTCAACCTAATAGTAAAACACATAATCGAGGACACATAGGAAATCAAGTGGGAGTGCAGTTAGGAATGTAGCCAGAAAGCACTTAGGACAGTTTAGTTATTAGCTATGAAAGCAAACCTGATGGACTGATTGGTCTCCTCTCATTTGTTAAATCTTTTATGTTCTGTATATTGTATTGTATTTGTAACTGTTTGATAACATAGATTTCTGCATATAGCTCTTCATGTATTTGGATAAATTTCACATATAGGTCACTATTGCTGTATTTGGTTATTTTGTTGAAGGGGAAATGAACTCTTTTGAACTTGCTGGTGACTTCTGATTGACAGTATTATGTCCTTAGAAGTCCAATACCCCCCTCCAAGAGATGGCTGATGTACATGCTTCTGTAGAGTGGTAGATGAACATCTAGCAATGTCATTATTTGGTTAGTCCACCGATGCACAAGTGATGAGCTGGACATTTACAAGAAGAGGAGGATTCATCAAAGAAACCTATTGTCAGAGCAACAAGCACCAAATGTAACAGTTAAATTAAAAAACAAAATTTCCTACTATCCCAAATATAACTACTAAATGAGGCCTTGGAGGTCATAGAAGGGTGGTGCACCCAGAGAATTTACATGAAGAAATTGTGAAGATTGTCAGCATTATGATGAAAGAATATTGAATAAATGAGGAGGTCTGTTTAGTATCCCAGGCAGAAATAGACCTGGAAGATGTAAAGATAGGCAGATCTGTGTCCATGACCTGAATGTTGGGTGAGGAGATAACAGTTTCGATGAAAGTAGCTGGCATAATTTGGACTTGGGACCAAAATGTAGCAAATCTGAGGAGCTATGATTGTGAGTGGCAGGTATATGAAGCTAAATAACTGATATCATGAAGATCATGTTTTCTTTTTATAGTATTGTCAACATTCATTAACTCTTGTTATCTACATGAAGTGGGGTAAAGAAGACCAAAAAGGCTAAAACCAACTACACCTAATTATACTGTATTAATGATGAGCTATTTTAAGATGAAAACTCAAATTATTAGAATATTGCATAGTAAGAGCTGTGCTTTGTTACTTTGTTGTAGTATGAGCTGGAAAAAATTGTTTTGAATGGCAACATTAAAAAAACAGAAGTAAACATTAACCATTTGGTGAAGCTACATGCAAACATTTTAGGTGGGAATAAGTCATGTACAAAAAACTGGAAATGTTCATTAACACTTACTAATGCCTTTGTGTTGTTGAGCACAATAATGCTTTTTATTCTCCAAAGGGAGTGAAGATATCTGCATGAAGGTGTTTTTCCTCAAACTTCAGAAAGCTCAGAGATAATTTGAATTTTATTATATTTATATTTCAAATTAATGCCATCAAACAGCTAATACAAGATTTTTGATGGAACCAACATTCCAAGGCACATTATAAAAGTCCTATATTTTAGAATCTAATACATCAGTAAGTTAAAGAAATATTAGTGTGTTTGCATGCATGTGATTTTATGAATTTTTATTCCAATAGAATAAAATAGAATGCCTTTTATTGTCACTATACACATTGTAACGGCTGACCCCTTACCCAGCCGGCAGCTACACTTCCAAGACTTGTGGCCTGGATAAACTACTGAGCTGAATCTAAATAACAAGCCTTACCTCTAACAAATGAAAATTTTCCCCACAATCGACGGTTTAAACAAGCACGCAAAAACAGATATGTAAAAATAGGTGATTAATTATATTAAATGAAACAATAACAAGAAAAAAGACAAAATAAGTAAATAGAAAAAAAAAAAAAAAATATATATATATATATATATATATATACAGTAATCCCTCCTCCATCGCGGGGGTTGCGTTCCAGAGCCACCCGCGAAATAAGAAAATCCGCGAAGTAGAAACCATATGTTTATATGGTTATTTTTATATTGTCATGCTTGGGTCACAGATTTGCGCAGAAACACAGGAGGTTGTAGAGAGACAGGAACGTTATTCAAACACTGCAAACAAACATTTGTCTCTTTTTCAAAAGTTTAAACTGTGCTCCATGACAAGACAGAGATCACAGTTCCCCTCTCACAATTAAAAGAATGCAAACATATCTTCCTCTTCAAAGGAGTGTGTCAGGAGCAGATCATGTCACAGAGATAGAGAAAAGCAAACAAAATGTTTGGCTTTTAAGTATGTGAAGCACCGCGGCACAAAGCTGTTGAAGGCGGCAGCTCACACCCCCTCCGTCAGGAGCAGACAAAGTGAGAGAGAGAGAGAGAGAGAGACAGAGAAAAACAAACATCAAAAATCAATACGTGCCCTTAGAGCTTTTAAGTATGCGAAGCACCGACATGCTGCACAAAAGATAGCAACGTGAAGATAATCTTTCAGCATTTTTAGACGAGCGTCTGTATCGTCTAGGTGTGCGAACAGCCTCCCTGCTCAATCCCCATAAGTCAGGATCACAGAAAGTCAGCACAAGAGAGAGAGAGAAGAGTAAGCAATCTAGCTTCTCAGCCATCTGCCAATAGCGTCCCTTGTATGAAATCAACTGGGCAAACCAACTGAGAAAGCATGTACCAGAAATTAAAAGACCCATTGTCTGCAGAAACCCGCGAAGCAGCGAAAAATCCGCAATATATATTTAAATATGCTTACATATAAAATCCGCGATGGAGTGAAGCCGCGAAAGGCGAAGCGCGATATAGCGAGGGATTACTGTATATATATACCTCCACCAAAGCAAAACGTGACAACACCATATTCAGTGGTGGACCGTGCATTTCACACCTAGGCCTTCAGTAGTGCTCCGTCTGAATTAACCCGCCCCTCAAAAACTAATTTATGGTTATAAAAACCATCTTAATATGCAGAAATACAGTATAAGAAGCCATTGCATCGCAGATAGATAACTCCTGTAGCCACAATAAATGCCTTTATTGAATAGACAAACCAGGGGTGAACAAGTTCCTTTCTATTGCAGCTACAGCCGCGACACACATAAAAAACATCAATAATAACTCATAAACTTGCAATATTATCTAGGAAAATCGCAACATTTTACTCACCAAAAATTCATATTATTTATAAACAAAATCCATCCTCCTCTCTTTCCTCAAAAACAGTTCAATTACTCTGTCGTACAGATTATCCGTGCACTTCAGTTTCATCACGAAGTCCCTTTCTATCGCCATCGAAGCTAATGCTGAAAGTCAAACCTGCCCTGTCGTATTTCTGGCATCTATATATATAATTCTCTAAGCCACTGCCAGAGCGGGCAAGACACCCATGAAAGCACGCAGGAAGGAGCCACGCCCACCAACTCTAAGACCATTGGATACGATGAAAACTCGCAGAGCCATGCCCACCAACTCGGACACGACGCCTCGGAAAACACGCCATCATTTCTGTTTGTCTGTGCTACAGTCCACATGCAGCTCTGAGCCACGTTGACTTTTCGATTATGACGCACGACCACGTGCAACATCGCAAACTGTTTTACACACTACATACAGCAATTCACATCCGCGACAAACATGTGTCTTCTTAGATGGTCCTGCAGGAACACGGAAAATGTTTCCCTGCCCACCAACACTCTTTATTCCCCGGCCCGCGTCCACCGTATCCACGACAAACATACGTCTTCTTAGATGGTCCTGCAGGAACACGGAAAACGTTTCCCCGCCCACCAACACTCCTTATTCCTTGGCCCGCGTCCACCCTCGCTCTCTAGGCATTCCCACTGCCTGCTTATGTTCCCGGACGCAACAACTCACCGACCACCCCATAAGTCGCTTTCGTCTGGGCTAGGAATCCACATGCACCTCTGAGTCACGTTGACTTTTCATTATTCTTTTCGGTTATGACGCACTCACCACCATCGCAAACTGTTTTACACGCCATGGTCTTAGAGTTGGCGGGCGGGTCTCTGTGAGTTGCTCTTGCGAGCGGGCACATGACCATGCGGTGTGTATGCTTTGAGAACGAGGGTGGATGCGGCAGGACCATGTAAGAAGAGGCATGTTTGTCGCGGATGTGAATTGCTGAATGCAGCGTCTAAAACAGTTTGCGAGGGGTATCTCATGGGATCCTTAAAACAATCCTTTAAAACTGAGGTTAAAACACAATGAAGGAAGCAGTCTTTAAAAACCAATAAGCCCTGTGCCTCTGTTTCATTAGCGTCTCACCTGCTTCACCGATGCAGGCCCTGAAACAGTCGAGACGCTCTCTCAGCAGCTGACCTTCTCTGTGCCTGACTCCACTATAGGCTGCAACAAAATTATGAAAGTACGTGTGCATTTTTTTCACACAAGCTGTGTGTGTGGGTGGGTTGGTGTTAGTTAGTTAATTAGTTACTCGAAGGATTTCAAGATTTAATATGCACAAGTGGTACCACTGCAAAAGCAGCCCAGACCAGAAAAGACGGCTGGCAAAAAGTGGCCGACAAATTAAACGCGTGTGCATTGTACTTACTGAAAGCAGCGTTACGGATTTTGCAAATGTTCATTTTTTTTCCCTCTGCTTAAAAAACATTTAAAAAGCGGCGTGATTATGCGGCGTATACTACGCCGCGGGTTGGTATGCAGCGTGTAAAACAGTTTGTTTGTCGCGGATAATTTGCCTTTTACTATTACACAAAGACAATTTCCTGTTAATACTTTGTTACATTGATATAGCGGTATTCTCAGTATTCAAAGCGCTATCCACACAGGGAGGAACCGGGAAGCGAAACCACAATCTTCCACAGTCTCCTTACTGCAAAGCAGCAGCGCTACTACAGCGCCACAAGGCAGTTAAAGAATGCACCGGGTTCGATTTTGTTTTCACTTCTGTTTACAGAGATCGGGTCGTAGATAGCATTGTTGCAATGTTAATTTTCTTGGTGGCTTATTACATTACGGATGTTTCACATGTTCATTTTTTCCCCTGTGCTTAAAAGACATTAACAAAGTGTTTCTCAACTGTGACTCCAGAACATCTCAGTACGCAAGCTATATTAAGCGTCAACAACGAAGACTCGCTACACCTTAATTTACAAGTACTGACACTTATCCCTACTGATGAAGTAACTTTCACCAGCGTGGCCTTCTTCATCACAGACGATCCCGCTTTCAGTCACGGACAATTATATGTTGCTCTCTCCAGAGGTCTATCTTTTCATTCACTCACATTGGTATCCACAAACCCACCCCATTTGGACAACTGTGTCGTTCAGGAAGTGTTTACCCATCAATACATAATTATGCGGCGTATGCTACGCTGCGGGTTGGCTAGTAAGTTTTAATTCGCTTTAGGGCTGAAAATGTCCGCTCGACAGAAGCAGTGGACACGTGAATGGTCACCACCAAACATACCAATGTGTACAGCTGCCCCATGCTCTCATTCAGATTTTTCTGATGAAGGAAGTCAAGGAGATCAGTGGGAGATTTTCCTGCAAAATCATCCATGGCATACATTACAGTCAGTTCTGTTTTCAGCCGAGACAGATCAAAAAGTGCTCCATGGCTCTGTGTTAAACTGGAGAAGGCTGCATGCAGGAAATTTTTCTTGTATTCCCGAAACTTCTGGGGGTCGAGGAGCATGACAAACATCAGTTTTTCGTGGTCTTGAAATCTGGTCTGTGTCTGGCAAATAATATTGTCCAGAATCCTGCCATGGAGTTGGCGGTAGTGCACGCGAGGATCTTGCGCTTGACCTCTTTGTGCGCTCGGAGCACCTGCGGTGCGTTCAGTGGCCTCGTAGAGTTCCTCATATTGGCTTCTATCTCGCTCAACGGTGTCACAGCACTCCTTTACCCTAGCCAGACAAAAGTGCACATCCAGTTTTTTGTCCTGTAGTATTGAAAAGAGCATGTCTGAATACTCAAAAATGCCATTGAATGTGTGAAGAAAAAAACAAAACTCTAAATCATCCAGACGTGCTTTAAATCCATCAGCACAGCGCACTGTGTCCTCATCATACTCGTCATGATGCTCCAGAATGTGATGAAACAGTTCCTTTAGAGCATCTCTCTTCTCAAAGACCGTATTGACCACTCTGGATGTGTACTGCCACTGTGTTGGTGCCACACGAGGGAGACACCGCTGGCAGATTTCGTCCAGTAGTTGCGTGCGCCGAGGCGATCTAGAAAAAAATGCAGCAAGGCCATTGAGGTGGCCGAAAAAGATCTTGCATTCTTTAAGCTTTGAGGCCCCTTGAGTCAGTACTAAATTGAGTCGATGTGCACAGCAGTGTATGAATAAAGCCAAAGGTGCTCTCTCTTTAACTTTAGCCTGCACCCCATTTAATCCAGAAGACATGACGGCTGTGCTGTCAAAACACTGTGCCACAACTTTACCCAGACATTCATTTTCCAACAAAAATCTGATGATAAGACCTGCAATGTCATTGGCTCGCTTCCCACTGGTAACATCTTCAAATCTGATAAATCGCTTCTTGACACCTGTGCCCGTTACGTAATGCAGGACCAGTGCTAGCTGCGCTGTGTTACTCGCGTCTGTCGTCTCATCCACCATAATAGAGACAAACGGTGCTTTTTTAATGTCACTTCTTATCTCTTCTCCCATCACTTCAGCAATAGCAGTGATCAGGTCGTTTTGTATTTTACCCGACGTCCCACTAAACACTTTATTGGTGGACAGGTGGTAATGTAAATCCGTGTTGCTCTCAGCAATGAGAGAAAGAAGCTCCACATAGTTCCCTCTGTTATTGGATCCCACGCTTTCATCGTGTCCCCGAAATGAAAGTTCCTGTTTGCCCAAAAATATGACACAGTCTATCAGTCTTTTTAAGATTTCTCTGTTTTTCTTCACCTTTTCGTTGTGGAGCTCCGTTTCCCTGCGCACTTGCTCGTTCAGCTGTAGATCCACTCTGGTTTCCCCAAAAGTTTTGGAAAGCACCATTGCTTGTAAGTGTCCGGCAGTGCTTTGATGTCTCGTTGCTGCCTTGGTTAGGCAAGTCAAATTTACAAACCCAGTGTGGCTCCAAACACCATGTCGACCAGTGGCAAATAACAAGCACTCCCAGCAATACAATTTGCATTGTTCCTCGGACCCTGTGAGCCAGGGGTATCGCTCGTAGTTGGTAACCTGAAAGTGGCGGACAAATCATCCTCCTGGTTGTGACAGGCTAGCTAGCTTCAGAGTTGTCCGACCTTTCTTAACAATGTCCAGCTTTTCTTGAAAAGTCCGTCTTGACAATGGCCTTGAAAGTAAATCTGCCACCAAATCTATTTCTTCTCCTCCTTCAGCCATGGGGTGACAAAATAGCTATTACACCATCCTATCCAATCAATGGGTCTGAATATGGTGACGTTGCCGTACGCCTGCTAGAGGGCCCTAGTGAAACCAACTCAAAATCTGATTGGTTGAAGCAACCGTTTAATCGACATTTATTTTGTGTTAGAAGGCCTGCAAAACGGATTGTGAAGGCCTCCCGGGCAGACTTCTTTGACTTTGACCCTGCCTGGCAACAAATGATGGCTGAAATGTGATTGGTTAAATGCTTTAATACGAAAATACATGTCTGGAAGCAGCACAACCATCGGAAAAGCTATGAAAGGAAGCGGACAGACTATTTGAAATTATTTAATAAGTATTCATGGACAAAATATAATTAACATCAGTTTGTGATTCAGATATTTTTTTAGGCCAGCAGAGAAGGCCTTGCAGGCCCTGACGGTCCGCCATATATATACACACAATAAACCCTCCTTTGCCCTTGTAACATATAACAAACAACACGAATAACAACAATGAATGAGATACGGAAATGAATGGTCGTGAACTTGAGTCTGAGTATACAATTGTCCTGAATGCAGATGCCTGGTTAACAGATATGTGGAGTGTTTGTATTTCCCGGAACAACTGGAACAGCCTCACCGTGAGTCCTCGGCGCATGGTGGATGATGAAGTCCGACCCCGGGGTCTCTCGTAATGAGGGTATTGAAGTAAGTCCGGCGGAATGAAAAACAAACTGGATGCAATGGCGCGATGTGGAAAACAGTAGGTAAGTTGATGCGTTGTTGTGAAATGTGATCCTCCTTCTCTCTCCTCTTCTCTTCTCCGTTTCCTCCTGATTGCTTAAATAGTACTGGCGGATGTAATTGATTGTGATTGAAAACAGGTACTTTCCAATTTGGGGCTGCGGTCTCTTTCCATCATTCCGTCCCCCTTGTAATTTACGGGGACAACATTCACTGATGCACACATTAAACAGCAAACAGGACGATGGAAACAAAACGCACATAGCACTAACATTTACAACACTATTACTATGTAGCCCCACTACAACATGTACAATGAGATTAAAAGCAGCTCCTCCAGTACAGACATATATGTAGAACAGAACAAATAAATAAACAAATGGTGCAAAAAGCTGATGCACAGTTGATGGATAGAAGGAAGTCCAGGGGTTGGGGGGTTAGACTGTGTAGTCAGTGCATGTGTGAGTTTAGAATGGTTATGGCTTTTGGGAAAAAACTGTTGTTGAGTCTGTTTGTCCTTGTTGTGATGCACCTGTAGCGCCTCCCTGAGGGCAACTGGTCAAACAGATCAGAGCCAGGGTGGGAGCTGTCCTTGATGATGTTTTTTGCTCTGCTGAGGAAGCGGGAGGTATAAATGTCCATCAGGGAGGGGAGAGGGCAGCCGATGATCTTCTGTGCTGCCTTTACTACTCTCTGAAGCCCCTCCCTGTCTGCCATGTTGCAGCTGCCATACCATACTGTGATACAGTATGTCAGCAGGCTCTCGATGGATGAGCGGTAGAAGGTCGGTAGCAGGTTGGAGATAGATAGATAGATAATGTCAGATAAATAAATATGTGGTTTTCAATCTCTGTGATACAAATAAACTCTCATTATTTATTTATGTTACAGTTACTGGAATACTATGTGTGATCCTAGAGGGCACCACTGACCCTCAAACCTTAGACACAACTGCTGTAAAACAGTCACAGGTTCAAATAAAATAATTCAATTTGCACAAAACTACATTCAACAGGCTCTTTCTCAGTTTATCCAGTACAAAACAATATATTTTCTTCTCCATGCTCAGCTCTCAATGAGCATTATCCAGCATCTCCCAATTCTGATGCCCCCTATGAGGGGAGATGATCCCCTTTTTATCTTGGACCTGAGACTTCTTCCTGTTCTGAAACACTACACGATGGTGGTACTACCAGGTTAGGCAGAAGTCCTTGAAACAAAGAAATTTTTCTTCTATAGCTCCTAATGGCAGCACCCATGATGTCTAGAAGGGTTGTCCCAAGGGACTACAGTTTCCAACACTTTTTGCAGGTATATGCACAGGTGTATCAGCCCAAGAGCACTTCCTGTAGCGTGTAGTATTCTGGATGGTTCTCTCCCTTAATCCATCCCCTTTATAGTTCCATCCGGGTTTAAGAATGCCTTCCATCCCGGCCATGAACCTCCATCCAATGATCCTTCATATATGCTTAAAGTCCATGATATGACATCAGTATCTCATGCTTTCCAGCAGTTTCTTCAGCAGTTCAACTTTGCGTTAACATTAAGTTTTCCAGTGCAAGGAAGAAAACTCAAATATTATACTGCCATCTTCTCAAAAGTGGTACCACATACATTGCAATGCTGATCTGAAGTCTGCAGATGGAAAATTGAAAGTGTCTAGTATCTTTTAGCAGACTTGGTGAGCTCATAGTTGCCTGATCGTCTAGAACACGATAAACCATTGCATATCTGAAATAGAGCAGATCAAAGCCCAATACACATTAAGCAAGAGCTGATGAAATTGTTATAAAAGACTTGCCGTATATGCTCTTCTTTTTCATGTTAAGCTGAGATATTTGCAATCTGCTTTATTCCTGTGTCATATAATCGAGGTAGAATAGGACAGGTCTTTCAGAATAAAATATGTATTCCAGTATGTTATAACTGTATTGGAAGACTGTGAATACATTCAGTGCTGCAGTAAAAAATAGAAAATATCTACAACCAGTATCTCCATGTTGTGTACTATTAACTTTACGAAGTATTTTTTAACTTAAATAACAACATTTCAACTTTTAAAGCTGGAACTTGATACATATTACTGGTGCTGGTCATAAAATTAGAATATCATGACAAAGTTGATTTATTTCAGTAATACCGTTCAAAAAATGAAACTTGTATATTAGATTCATTCATTACACACAGACTGATGTATTTCAAATGTTTATTTCTTTTAATGTTGATGATTATAACTGACAACTAATGAAAGTCCCAAATTCAGTATCTCGGAAAATTAGAATATCAATTAAGACCAATGCATAAAAAGGATTTTTAGAAATGTTGGCCAACTGAAAGGTATGAACATGAAAAGTATGAGCATGTACAGCACTCAATATTTAGTTGGGGCTCCTTTGGCCTGGATTACTGCAGCAATGCGGCGTGGCATGGAGTCGATCAGTCTGTGGCACTGCTCAGGTGTTATGAGAGCCCATGTTGCTCTGATAGTGGCCTTCAGTTCTTCTGAATTGTTGGGTCTGGCGTATTGCATCTTCCTCTTCACAATACCCCATAGATTTTCTATGGGGTTAAGGTCAGGCGAGTTTGCTGGCCAATCAAGAACAGGGATACCATGGTCCTTAAACCAGGTACTGGTAACTTTGGCACTGTGTGCAGGTGCCAGGTCCTGTTGGAAAATGAAATCTGCATCTCCATAAAGTTCGTCAGCAGCAGGAAGCATGAAGTGCTCTAAAACTTCCTGGTAGACGACTGCGTTGACCTTGGACCTCAGAAAACACAATGGACCATCACCAGCAGATGACATGGCACCCCAAACCATCACTGACTGTGGAAACTTTACACTGGACCTCACGCAATGTGGATTCTGTGCCTCTCCTCTCTTCCTCCAGACTCTGGGACCTTGATTTCCAAAGGAAATGCAAAATTTACTTTCATCAGAGAACATAATTTTGGACCACTCAGCAGCAGTCCAAAGGCGAGACGCTTCTGAAGCTGTCTCTTATTCAAGAGTGGCTTGACACAAGGAATGCGACAGCTGAAACCCATGTCTTGCATACGTCTGTGCGTGGTGGTTCTTGAAGCACTGACTCCAGCTGCAGTCCACTCTTTGTGAATCTCCCCCACATTTTGAATGGGTTTTGTTTCACAATCCTCTCCAGGGTGCGGTTATCCCTATTGCTTGTACACTTTGCTACCACATCTTGTCCTTCCCTTTGCCTCTCTATTAATGTGCTTGGACACAGAGCTCTGTGAACAGCCAGCCTCTTTAGCAATGACCTTTTGTGTCTTGCCCTCCTTGTGCAAGGTGTCAATGGTCGTCTTTTGGACAACTGTCAAGTCAGCAGTCTTCCCCATGATTGTGTAGCCTACACAATGGACTGAGAGACCATTTAAAGGCTTTTGCAGGTATTTTGAGTTAATTAGCTGATTAGAGTGTGGCACCAGGTGTCTTCAATATTGAACCTTTTCACAATATTCTAATTTTCCGAGATACTGAATTTGGGACGTTCATTAGTTGTCAGTTATAATCATCAACATTAAAAGAAATAAACATTTGAAATATATCAGTCTGTGTGTAATGAATCTAATATACAAGTTTCACTTTTTGAATGGAATTACTGAAATAAATCAACTTTGTCATGATATTCTAATTTTATGACCAGCACCTGTAGTAATTACTAACATACACATTACTAATTCACCCTTTGTGCCATGTCTCTAGACTTAATCCTATGACAGCATTTGCGTATAAACCCTAAGAACCCCTTCCAATTTTGTTTTCTCAGATTTTTTTACACTCTGTAGCAAGTATTCAATTGAGAATTGAGTTTTAGCCTATTAAATATGGAGCAGCTATCATGTGTTATCTGCAGCAACTAGCATGATTCAAACAGGACCAACAAGATAGTAAGAACAAGGAAATGGGAATGAAGGGGTGTCATACAAGTGAGGACAAAAGCCACCAACTCTTCTACCCAGTATTTTCTTGGTGAATGTTCAGTTGCTGGAAAACAAGCTAAAAGATATTAAAGGAGGGTGCCATCAAGGAAAGAGTTTAAGAACTACTTCTTGGAAACATGAAGACCACAAACTCTGAAGTTCAGATGAATGTTTTTTTCTGTCTAATGTGTAAATGGGATTGAATCATCAGGCAAAAACAGGTGGCTCGTGGTTCGTAGGTGTTAAAACCATCTTCAAAAACTGCTCTTCTAGATTGTTGGTCTCGTCCATTACGATTGTTGGTCTCGTCCGTTACAGGAGATGGACATCTGAAGCAGAGCTCCATTAGCAGCGGCTTTATTTTGTCACATATTTCTTATTATTTAGAGGTATCCTGTATTTATCCGACCTGAGCAGCTCCCACTACAGTATATAAACATGAGTAACAAGAAGAGAAGTCAGAAAGAACCGGAAAAGAAACTTAAAACTACATCAAAGTCTAGACAGATATCAAGCCCAAGTACAAGGAACGGCTTCTCAAAGACTGACCTGGAACTGGCAGACGAATGTGCAGACTTCCTAGGACGCCGCTCCACTGCATTGTCTCCAGCGAAAATGGGAGCGAGGGTGCAAGTGATGCAGGTCATGATGGATCACCGATTTCAGAAGAAGATCACTCGAAACTAGAAAAAGCCCTGCAGTACATGCTCTCATCTACTCCTCACGAGCCCGAAGTATTGGCTGTAATAGGAGCTGCAATTCCATCTGCGGAGCACGAAAGCTGAAATGATCTGTCCGAACTGAAAGAGATGATCACAACACTGGCCACTGCCACGGCCGTAAGTGAACTTAAGAAGGAGCTTAAGAAGGATAACAAAGACCGGGACATGCGTCTATTTAATCGTTTTGACGCGATCTTTAAAGGTATAGTGGGGAAATTAGAGGAACACATTGAAGAAAACAGATCCAAACTGAAAAAACTTGACGTTAAGCAGGCATTCACGGCTCGAACTGAAACAGTTGAACAATTGGCATCTAACGCAGATGAAAAAGCTACAGCTGTGAAACACGGAGACAGACGTGCAGCCCTGGAAGATGGGTGCAGAAGGAATAATATTAGAATTGAAGGTCTACCTGAGAAACGAGAAAGTACAAACCCAGTGAAATCTGCAGTAGAATTACTCTCTAAAATAATTGGAGATAACTTTAAATTAGATACCGAGATAGCAGCAGCTTATCGTATATGCAGATCAAATACCTTTAAACCTAGGTCTTTTATTGTTCGCTTTGAGCGATTATGATGTAAGCTTGATGTCATGGCACTTCTCAGACACAAGCAAGAGATTATATTTGAAAATAATCTCATTCGTATTTTCCCTGACTTCTCACCTTTAACAGCTGCAAAACGGGCAGCCTTCTTCAACATTAAACAGCTATTACAGAAAGCCGATATCAAATACAGCCTCTTGTATCCCGCCAAACTGAAAGTGGAAGTTCATGGCCAATATTACGTATTTTCAAGCAAGGAGGAAGCTGAAAAGGAATTAAAGAAGCTGTTCCCGACACTCTTTTGAAAGACAATAATGAGCCGTATCCTGTCATGGCATGGCAAGGAGTTATCACCTACTGTCTGGTCCACTTGTAAAGATACGGGTATTATAATTATACATCCTTTTCTTTACTTGGACACTATATGTTTATGTTTTAATTACAGTTATAGACATGAGTGTGTGGAAGTAATTAAAGTAGGGTTTTTTTTTTTTTTTTTTTTCTTCTTGTACTACCCTAAAGGAGACTGTTTAACATCATACCCTTGGTTTATTGTTATTTCTATTATTGCATTAGGATTTACTATGCTAATCCTAGAACACTTTTTAACACCATTCCTATGGTTCATTATTTTATTATCTTAATATTTTAAAGTTGCTGAAGATTATATTTTAAGTTTAAAGACTGTTAATGATTATATTTTTGGCAGATAGTATTTAGACTTTAGCTGCAATAGATATCTCTACTTTTTAATTCGCAAACACCGCTGCAGGGGGTGGGTGGGGGGATTATTGTTTTGTTTTGGACATGCTCTGTCTCTCAGTATGTCAGAAGACTGGGACATTGTGAAGTGGGATCTAGCCTCATGTGGGGAGGCAAAATGGGGGGGTGGGGGGATAAGTGGGGGAGAGAAAGAGAGCAGGCTATATCTAATCTATCCTTTTAATCCTTATAATTATAACTATCAACACAACAATAGGCTGTATGGCAATAACTCGTGGGGAAATTGGAAATTAAGATTAAAACTGCCTCACTACCAGTTAAGACTATAAAATGACATTAAAAGTTCAGAATTAATGTCTCCATGATGGGACAGTTAATTTTTTGAGCTGGAATGTTAAAGGCCTGAATCACGAATTAAAGAGAAAGAAAGTATGCTCTCACCTAACAGGCTTAAATGCTAAAATAGTATTTTTACAGGAGACCCACTTACTAAGCAAGGATCAGTTCCGGCTACAAAAAGACTGGACTGGCCAAATGTTCCATTCTAGCTTTACAAAGAAAACTAGAGGTTTGGGAATTCTCATACATAGAACAGTCCCATTTGTAGCATCAGATATAGTATCGGATCCTGAAGGGAGATATGTGATGGTCATGGACAACTTATTTAACTGTAAAATGATTTTGATAAATGTTTATGCACCCAATGTTGATGATAAGGAATTCATGCAAAATCTATTTGCATCCATTCCCAATGTGAACACTCATAAAATAATTAAAGTCCCCAGCCATTATAGTGTTTTAAATCCACTCTTAGATAGGACTCCTGCCACAGGGGGGACGACATCTAACATTGCAAAGACAATTACACAGTTTGTAACCGACCACAACTTATCAGACCCCTGGGGGTTTCTAAACCCAAACTCAAGAACATATTTGTTCTACTCACCAGTGCATCATAGCTACTCAAGAATTGATTATTTCTTTATAGATAATAATTTCTTGCCTACGATTAAATTGTGCAAATACGACACAATTGTTATCTCCGACCATGCACCTCTAGTTTTGGAGCTAAAATCATTATGCCCCTCACACTCACCTCGCAGATGGCGTCTTAACCCTCTTCTATTGGCAGATGAGAACTGTACAGAATTTATATCCAAACAAATCATCTTTTTCCAAGAGAAAAACACACCCTCAGAGGTTTCTGCAGGAACACTCTGGGAAACTCTAAAGGCCTTCTTAAGAGGACAGATTATTTCATATCTTTCCCACAGAAATAAATTAGAAACCAAGAAAGTGTCAGAGCTAAGAAGCAAAATTACTAGAATACATGAAGAACAAGCCAGGCATCCAAGTGAGGCTCTTCATAGGAAAAGGCAGGCTCTGCATACAGAATTCAACATCTTGACAACTAAAGAAACTGAACAACTTATTTATAAATCAAGACATCATTACTATGAACATGGAGAGAAAGCTAATAAGCTTTTAGCTCCACAAATCCACAAGCAAGAAGTTCGCAATGCAATCCCAGTAATCACCAACACGAATGGAGATGAAATCATTGACCATAAAGATATAATGCACACATTTAGAGACTACTATAAAACCTTATATTCTACTGAGTTTAATGAAGACAACACACAATCTAATGCATTTCTGGATACATTACAGATACCACAAATTGATACTTTTAGTGCTGAGGAACTGGATAAACCTCTGACCCTATCAGAATTACAAGATGCTATAAAGTCACTCCAAGGCGGGAAATCAGCAGGCCCTGATGGCTACCCTGTAGAATTTTATAAGAAATTCTCCACTCAGCTAGCTCTCCTCTTATTGGCAACATTTACAGAAGCTAGAGACAATCAAATTTTACCACAAACTTTTCGACAAGCATTAATCACCGTCTTTCTTAAACAAAATAAGGACTTGTTACAATGTGCATCATACAGACCAATTTCACTTCTGAATAATGATGTTAAGATACTCTCAAAAATTATAGCTAGAAGGATGGAGAAAGTGCTGCCTTCGGTAATATCACAGGATCAAACTGTATTTATTAAAGGCCGACACTTATCTTCCAGTCTTCGACACCTGTTTAATGTAATATATTCACCAGCAAAGTCAAACACCCCAGAGATATTATTATCATTGGATGCAGAAAAAGCATTTGATATGATTGAATGGAACTACCTTTTCACTGCATTGGAGAAATTTGGGTTTGGCCCGAATATTTGTGCATGGATCAAACTGCTGTACACCAGTCCAGAAGCTTCAGTTTGTATTAACAACATTTGTTCAGACTATTTTAAACTAGAACGTGGCACCAGACAAGGATGCCCCTTGTCACCACTGCTGTTTGCAATCGCCATTGAACCACTGGCAGTCCACTGTCGAAATTCTTATCAGATAAAGGGGATTATCAGAGAAGGACTGGAACAGAAAATTTCTCTCTATGCAGATGATATGGTTTTATATATATCAGACCCAGAAAACACTGTGCCTGCAGTTTTAACAGCACTTACCGAATTTCAAAAGGTCTCTGGTCTCAGAATTAATTTGAATAAAAGTATACTCTTTCCAGTGAATTCACAAGTATATACAGTGCATCCGGAAAGTATTCATAGCGCATCACTTTTTCCACATTTTCTTATGTTACAGCCTTATTCCAAAATGAATTAAATTCATTTTTTTCCTCAGAATTCTACACACAACACCCCATAATGACAACGTGAAAAAAGTTTGAGATTTTTGCAAATTTATTAAAAATAAAAAAATCGAGAAAGCACATGTACATAAGTATTCACCGCCTTTGCCATGAAGCTCAAAATTGAGCTCAAGTGCATCCTGTTTCCCCTGATCATCCTTGAGATGTTTCTGCAGCTTAATTGGAGTCCACCTGTGGTAAATTCAGTTGACTGGACATGATTTGGAAAGGCACACACCTGTCTATATAAGGTCCCACAGTTGACAGTTCATGTCAGAGCACAAACCAAGTATGAAGTCAAAGAAATTGTCTGTAGACCTCCAAGACAGGATTGTCTAGAGGCACAAATCTGGGGAAGGTTACAGAAAATTTTCTGCTGCTTTGAAGGTCCCAATGAGCACAGTGGCCTCCATCATCCGTAAGTGGAAGAAGTTCGAAACCACCAGGACTCTTCCTAGATCTAAACTGAGTGATCGGGAGAGAAGGGCCTTAGTCAGGGAGGTGACCAAGAACCTGATGGTCACTCTGTCAGTCCTCCAGAGGTCCTCTGTTGAGAGAGGAGATCCTTCCAGAAGGACAATCATCTATGCAGCAATCCACCAATCAGGCCTGTATGGTAGAGTGGCCAGACGGAATCCACTCCTTAGTAAAAGGCACATGGCAGCCCGCCTGGAGTTTGCCAAAAGGAACCTGAAGGACTCTCAGACCATGAGAAAGAAAATTCTCTGGTCTGATGAGACAAAGATTGACCTCTTTGGTGTGAGTGCCAGGCGTCACATTTGGAGGAAACCAGGCACCACTCATCACCAGGCCAATACCATCCCTACAGTGAAGCATGGTGGTGGCAGCATCATGCTGTGGGGATGTTTTTCAGCGGCAGGAACTGGGAGACTAGTCAGAATAAAGGGAAAGATGACTGTCTCGCTTAAAACTGTCCAAAATGTTTCCAGGGCAAAATCCAACCTGCGAACGCTGCAACCAAGCTCCTGCCTCACTGGGTCACATGTTTTGGGCATGCACCAAATTAACATCATTTTGGACCAAAATTTTCAAGTGCCTTTCAGACAGCCTTGGTGTCACAATCCCTCCTAACCCATTAATAGCTGTGTTTGGTGTTCCTCCAGATGGATTTGAAGTGGAGAAGGACAAGCAAACTGTGACTGCATTCAATACACTTTTGGCACGCAGACTGATTTTGTTAAATTGGAAGAATCCTAACTCTCCTCTAATAAATCAGTGGGAAACCGATGTTTTATATTGTTTGAAATTGGAAAAAATCAAATTCTCAGTTAGAGGATCTGTACAAATTTTTTTCAAAACCTGGCAGGATCTAATCAAAAATATTTTAGAATAAGAAGAAATAATTTTTTCCGCATTTCTTTTCCTTCTCCATTTATCTTTTTTGCCCTATTAAACTCAATAATTTAGGCATGTTTACAAGCCTTAAGTATTACTCCTTTGGCTATGCTCTCCTTCTCAGGGGTGGGGTTTGATTTGTTTTTCAATCATATTTTTTGTAAAAATTGATCTATTTGTACAGAATGATTACAATAAAATTAATTTAAAAAAAAATTTAAAAAAAACTTCTCATCTAATCTGGATTATTTATGATCAAGTATGGTCTGCTTCATCTCTCAAGAGAGATCTCCAGTGGTGTTCCTGTGGTCAAAATTTTAAATTTAACTGTGTCCCAGTTTCTCAAGGTATTCCATCACATTAACATCAAGTGTTATTGGACTCTAGTCATTAAGACAGTCCACTTTTGTTTTCTTTGGCGCAGGGATGATTGCTGTGTTTTTAAAGCAGGTGGTAACCTTAGATTTTATTAGTAAGGCATGCACTAAACATGTCATTGAGAATGGCTTGTAACTGGCTACTACAGTTTAGAAAAAAAAATTGGGCATGTTTTGCTAACTTGACATTGTTAACATTGACTCATTTAAAAATCATTATTATGTTATCTATAGAACAGAAAGTGAAAGTAGACCCCAAGTACTATTATCACGAATCTAATCACCAACAGTGGTGAAACTGTTTGCAAAAAAGAGGTTGCCTTCTAACACAGTGGTGCAAGAACCCTTAATGTCAGCAAAACTCGTGATAATTTGCAAGAAGCAAGAGGCAGATCACAGTCCCATCTTAACTGAAGGTGATTCTATGATGTGAAAATGTATGATTTATGGTACACATGGCATGACAATGGACACTGTAGAATGCAGCCCAGACACAAACAGGCAGACACCGATGGTTCAAACCCAAACACACATTTATTGTACATTTTCTATTATTTTCAGTGTACACACAACCCAGTGCCCCTGCACCAATCACCCTCAGTCCAAGCCTTTCACAATAATGCCACTCTCTCTGACCTCCTCCACTCTTTTCCTCCGAGCTCTGTCCTCTTCCACCCGACTCCAGCTATCGAATGGAGGGAGGTGGCCCCTTTTATGTTCACCCAGATGTGCTCCAGGTGCCTTCCAATGAACTTCCACCAGCACTTCCTGGTGTGGCAGAAGTGCCGGCTGAGCACCCGGAAGCACTCCAGGTGTCCCTGGTATTCCTTCCGCCAGCACTTCCGGGTGTGGCAGAAGTGCTGACGGCCAGGGCTCTTCAGGCATCAGGGCGCACCCTTGCGGTGACCACGGGCCCCTATAGGGTTGAGCTTCCATGCTCTGTTCCCGTGGTCCCCATACCAACCAGGGTGGCTGCCCTCTAGTGGTCTGGAGGAGGCGTAGTCCCTCTCCCGGTCCTTCCAGTCTTCCCGGCTGGATACTTCCCCCAGCCACTCGCCACAACACCTATGGTCTGTGCTGATGAAATCAGTGATGTCAAGACACAAACAAATCAAAAGAAGCACACCAGAAAAATGTTTTCAAAACTCCTATAAACTCCTGACAGATTACATGTTGGTGTAGTTGTTGAAGCTGCTACCACACAACTTTAGAGTTTCAGGTTCAAATCATCGCTCAGGCACAGTATGGATTACAGGTTGATCCCTTGCTCACATAGTTTTCTCTGGGTACTGTTTTTTCCTCTCACATTTGAAAGTCATGCACTTAAGGTTAATCAACATCTGTAATTTAATCAACATGTGTGAATATCCCCTTGGGATTAATAAAGTATCTATCTATCTATCTATCTATCTATCTATCTATCTATCTATCTATCTATCTATCTATCTATCTATCTATCTATCTAATTTGGCCCAGTGTAAATAAGTGTGGTTGTGTACATAAGTATGCTGTGAGATACGCTTGTGTTCTGTCCAGATTAGGTTCCTGTCTTTACCAGATGCTGTACGTATTCTTGTATTTGATTTAAAAATGGATGAATGGATGTGTGAGATTTTTGAGCTCTTTTGAGACCAATGAGATCAATGGTGCTGCACAGTGAAATGTGATTGATGCATCTGTTGAGGGTTGCTTGTCCATTGCCAAGGCAGCTGCAGGTTTGCAGCACCACCAAGGCAACGGTAAGTTCGCAGCCTTGCTGCAATGGTTGATGCAAGGAACATTCTAACCCAGCCAGTGACTTAGTCTCATCCCTGCTCATTTGCTGTGTCTATGTGTATTGAAGTGCTAGCTTTTGAATAAATGCCCTGACTGATCCTGTTTTGATTGGAATAAAGTTGATTTTCTTGCAGCCTTTGGACTAAGAGTCTTCTCTTGGGTGCAAGATGGTGACTCACGTGTCACAAGATGGATACATTTTTTGGTTGTTTTATTTGTTTAGAATAAGGTTTGGTATTTGAAACACTGTGCTTTATTTCCTCAGTAGAGCCATAGATTGCATACATCATAGTATCAGTGTTATCTGGTGCTTAACACCTCAAGCACTGACTAGGATATAAAAGCATAAGGAAAGCAAAGCTTGTTCTTTAGAACTTTGATTGCTGAAACCAGGGTACACTGCCCATATGTTATAAAATTTGGGATAAAACAGGAAAAAAAAATTAAACTAGGGGAAAAGCAAATGCTGGAATACAGCAGAACTAAAGAAGAACTTGGCTTTTAGTAGGGAGAAAAGCAAATTAAAAATGTAAAACAAAATCTAACATCTGTGGTGGGCTGGCGCCCTGCCCAGAGTTTACTTCCTGCCTTGTGCCCTGTGTTGGCTGGGATTGGCTCCAGTAGACCCCCGTGACCCTGTAGTTAGGGTATAGCGGGTTGGATAATGGATGGATGGATGGAAAATCTAACATGAGATCATAACCGATTTTCATAATTATTCATTAGACACCATCACCAGCCTCATCAGCAACTTTGTTAAGTATATAGTACAACAAATGGGTATTCAATCTGCTTAAATGATAAGACCAAACTGGACATCATTGATAGTAAAAGATAATTACAGCCTTTAGAGGCCCCTTACATTAGTCATAGTGGATTCATCACTATCTACCTGAATTGTTCAGAAGCCATTAAGAAGTCAGACAGAATGTTAGGTTATATAGCACAATGTTAAAGGCGGTTATACTTAAGCTTTAAAATGCACTGGTGATGTCTCACTAGGAGTATTGCATGCAGTTTTGGTCTATAGGCTACATAAAAAATCCCAAAATTTGAAATTAGATAGATAGATAGATAGATAGATAGATAGATAGATAGATAGATAGATAGATAGATAGATAGATAGATAGATAGATAGATAGATATTTTATTAATCCCAAGGGGAAATTCACAATTAGTAGGATATTTAAAAAAACTTCAGTGGGTTAATAAGGAGTTGAAAAAGAAGAAACAAAGGAAAAACAGCTGTATAAGGCATAGAAGACTAAAAACTCTAATGTGAATCACAGGGTGTATGAGAGGATGAGGGTAACCATTAAGAAGAAAGGCAGTTAGAGAGGAATTTTGCGGATAATGTGAAAGATGACCCAAAGGGATCAGTATTTTAGTAGTAAAAGAACAGTCAAGGAGGTGAAGTGTATCAGGAATAGTAAAGGGGAATTAAAATATACAGGCAGTGAAATAGCACCTGCTCTAAACTTGCATTTTGCTGAGGTTTTTACATATGAAGAAGTTGCTAACTTCTCAGCGGTAAAAGGAGCTCGAATGGAGATGCTGAGTGATTTGGAAATTGTAGAGGGAGAAGTATTATCAAAATAGGTTGCTTGTCAGATAATCTAGAATACATATCTAATCCTAGAATTAAATTATGAAATGAATTAGTACATTGGATCGAGACTGCTACTTTTAAAATAGGTTCAACAAAAACATGAGGACACTGTTGGAAACTTGTTAAGAATTTGCACAAACATTAGAATTTTTTTCTTTACAAAGAGAACCATAGGCATTTGGAATAAGCTACCAAGTAGGACTTGAGGGACTTTTAAAACAAGACTTGATGTTATTTTAGAAGAATTAAGTGGGTAGGATTGGCAAGCTTTGTTGGGCTGAATGGCCTGTTCTTGTCTAGATTGTTATAATATTCTAAAAATCTATTGAATCATTACACAGGAACTTGGACAGCTTACAGGCTTGAGCAGATTTATGGCAGATGAAATTTAATGGAAATAAATGTAAAGTATTACATGTAGATAATCAAAATCATGTACATGTAGATGATCAAACAAATCACCAGGACCAGATAATATTTACCCTTGAGTTCTTAAGGAGGCTAGCGAGTACATATATAAACCCTTGACACATATTTTTAGGAAGTCACTGCACACTGGGGAGATTCCGAAGGACTGGAAAATGGCAAATATCATCCCATTATATAAAAAGGGTGACAGGGCAGATCCAAGCAAATATAGGCCAGTAAACTTAACATGCATCACAGGAAAATTAATGGAAGGAATGATTAAGGATAAGACTGAGCAACAGCTGCCAAGGACAGGAGTTATTCTGAACAGTCAGCATGGGTTCAGAAGAGGGAGGTCGTGTTTTACTAACATGCCGAAATTCTATGAGGAGTCAACATAAGGATACGATCAAAGTGGAACATATGACATTATTTATCTGGACTTTCAGAAAGCATTTGATAAGGTGTCACATGCGAGGTTGGGCATCAAATTAAAAGAAGTGGGAGATCAGGGTGATTTTTAGATGGGTGCAGAATTGGCTCAGACACAGGATGCAGAGGGTGATGGTGCAAGGAACATCATCAGAACTGGCCGATGTTAACAGTGGTGGATTAGCAGATAGTTTGGAATCCATTATATCATTACAGTAGGAATTGGATAGCATACAGGCTTGGGCAGATTTGTGGCAGATGAAATTTAATGTCAGTAAACATAAAGTATTACACATAGGAAGTAAAAACGTTAGGTTTGAATACACAATGGGCGGTCTGAAAATCGAGAGTACACCTTATGAGAAGAATTTAGGAGTCATAGTGGACTCTAAGCTATCAACTTCCCGACAGTGTTCAGAAGCCATTAAGAAGGCTAACAGAATGTTAGATTATATAGCACGATGTGTGGAGTACAAGTCCAAGGAAGTTATGCTCAAGCTTTATAACGCACTGGTGAGGCCTCATCTGGAGTACTGTGTGCAGTTTTGGTCTCCAGGCTACAAAAAAGACATAGCAGCACTAGAAAAGGTCTAGAGAAGAGTGAATAGGCTGATTTCAGGGCTACAGGGGTTGAATTATGAGGAAAGATTAAAAGAGCTGAGCCTTTACAGTTTAAGCAAAAGAAGATTAAGAGGTGACATGATTGAAGTGTTTAAAATTATGAAGGGAATTAGTAAAATGGATCGAGACTGTTATTTTAAAATGAGTTCATCAAGAACACGGGGACACAGCTGGAAACTTGTTAAGGGTAAATTTCACACTAACATTAGGAAGCTTTTCTTTACTCAAAGGACAATAGACACTTGGAATAAGCTGCCAAGTAGTGTGGTAGACAGTAAGACATTGGGGACTTTCAAAACTCGACTTGATGTTTTTTTGGAAGAAATATGTGGATAGGACTGGTGAGCTTTGTTGGGCTGAATGGCCCGTTTTCGTCTAGAGTGTTCTAATGTTCTAATGTTCTAAAAATGTTACATTTTAATATACAATTGAAATTTGAAAGTACACTTAATGAAAATATTAAAAGAGCTGAGCATTTTCAGTTTATCCAAAATAAGATTATGAGGTGATATGAGTGAAGTGTTTTGGAAAAGAGTTAGTAAAGTGGATAGAGTTTGTTACTTTAAAATAAATTCAAAAAGAACACAGGGACACCATTGGAAACTTGCTAAGGGTAAATTTCACACAAATATTAAGATGTTTTTCTTCACATAGAGAACCATATATGCATAGAATAAGTTACAAAATAGTGTAATAGACAGTAGGACTTTAGGGAGCTTCATAAGTAATAATAATAATATTTAATTTATATAATGTCTTTCCCATACTCAATTGTTTTTTGTTTTTTTTTTTTTGTAAGAATTAAATTGATAAGACTGGTGAGCTTTGTTGGGCAGAATGGCCTGTTCTTGTCTGATTTTTTAAAAATATTCTTAAAAAAATATATAGCAGCACTAGGAAAAATTCCAAGTAGAGTGACTAAGCTGATTCCAGGGCTACAGGGTATGGGTTATGAGAATAGATTAAAGGATTTGAACATTTTCATTTTAACAAAACAAATATTAAGAGGTTACGTGACTGAACTTTTTAAAATTATGAAAGGTATTAGTACAGTGGATCGAGACTGTTACTTTAAAATGAGTTCAGGAAGGACATGGAAGCACAGTTGGTTCAGGGTAAAATTTTGCACAAACAGAGAAACACAAACACAGAATTTCCAAGTAGTGAGGTAGGTAGACAGTAGGGACTTTAGGGACCTCCAAAACTTGATGTTAATTTGGAAAAGGTAGGTGGATAGAACTGGCAAGCTTTGTTGGGCTAAACGGTATCTTCACATCGAAATTTTTCAAAAGTTCTAACTTTTAGCTAAAGGCTTAGCACTGAATATATCCACTTGCTGGTATTATGGCTATACACTGACTTTAGCAGCAGACAAGATCTTCTTAAAGTAAAAAACAATTTAGACTCTAAATTTTTTTTGAGCATCAATCATATATTTGACAAGCTCTACAAATTCAGCCAGGTCCCTCGCTAATCCAATTACATCAGATACTTTTTCTTTGCATGTAAGTGGAGGGTTTAAAGGAGAAATCTACAATATCTGAGACCACAAGAACACTACCCGAATCCCAAGTGCTGAGAAGTCTAGTAAAATATTTCATATTCTTTTTCTTTCTCTACGTGCAGTCTAAATATCTCCCTTTCTAGCAGCATTCTCTGGTATTTTTAGTAAAATCAAGCTACCAACTATACTGTACATTTCACGGATGATATACAGTATATTGTAACAAAATGCAAGTATAATTCAGAAACATACGTTACTTTAGAGCAGTTAAGATACAGTGTGTATCATCTGATCTGCAGTGGCCTAAATTTGATTTATGAGTTTGGGCAACATTAACAATTGGACAACCAGTTACAGTGAACAGAGGATGACTGATTTTGAATTTGAGTTTTTTTTTTTAAGCTGTATAGTATTTGACTTACTGCATGCAGCAGGTTGAGGTAGTGTGATGCAAGAATCAAAGGTTCAGCACAGAAACTTCACTCAGAGGCTGAAAGGTCATCATTTTAAGACTTTCCTTTGCATCTTAAAAGGTAGCCTAGTAAATCAGTTTTCTGTGACATAAACCCTTCGCTAAGGTCAGCCTTGATTCAACCCCTTTGATCGATAGGCACTTACTGTAACAAGACAAAGTGATTTAAAATGTCAGAAAGCGACAGAGCATAAATAAGCCAGTTTGTCAAGGCCAACAAATGCCCTACAGTATTCCTCAGGTGGTATTCCTAAAGGGATCGCTTTTTCAGGGATTATGAATTCTAATATAAAGTTTACTCTCTTAGTCTCTCTATCCTTGGCTGTCCAGCACCTTGTTGTTCTGGATTATTACTCCCCTGAACCTTAGACATGTTATATGTCCTGTATTTTGTCTGCTGTTTAATTCAGCTTCACAAATAAGTGTATTTTTTTTTTGTCAAAAGGAAAGTAGAACCAGAAAGCTGCAGTGTTATTTATGTAGGCAAGACACCAGAACTGGTGGTAGAAATCAGTAATTGTATGTTTTTTCTTTACGTATTCCTTTTGACCTGTTACCAAATCCTTTTTTACTATTGGGTATAGTGGAATTTTCTTTACAAACATCTCTTGAACCATAAGATGAAATAGTGCTGGATCATGTGACATGAAAAGTAATTGCATCTAATTTTTAAAATCAATTCATTTTATAGTAATATCTTAATAGTGGGATACTAAAAGGTGCTATTAAGACCAAACAGGGAAACTGATTTTACCACAAGTTTATTTCATTAACCCTTATAACAGTTATTTTAAAACAAAAATGTATAAAGTTTTTAAACTGTATTACACACCTTTTTATAGTGTCACAGGCAGGGATGAACTGGTATCAGAAGTTGGCCCTGGGCTTTTGTCCAGAATGGCCCATTGCAGTTGGATGATTACCAGTCATCTTTGTCCTGCCCCTTCACTGCATGCACACATAATATCCCCTGTTGATTTCTAAGTGAAGTAGTAGCTTGTTTAAAGGCTGTGCAGATGCTGCTCTTTCCCCCGACTCTCAAATATTCTTGCAGCTGCTTCCTCCCCTTCGCCTCTTACCAGCTGTGCTATGCTACTCTGCAGATGATGCACTTGGATGAATCTCAGGAAAAATGTAAAAATTTGTGAGGATCTAACATGTTGGGAAACTAAGGCTTTTGTCCTAACTAAGGGTCTGTTTACTGTTTGCTGAATGTAATCCCACTCCACATTTGCCTTACATTTTTGGGCACAATAAATTAACTACGACTTCGTCTTGTTTAACACCAGATGTTACCACCATGTTCCTAAACTTTCGATTTAAATTTCACCACAGTACTCTCGAATAATTAATTTAAAATTTCTATTAATTTGCTTCCTTTGATTACCTTTCTTGGTTTGTATGCCATCATATGTGATTGCAACAGACTGCTGAGCTGATCACTTCTACACTTGTACCCCACTACAGTCACTCACTCATAAATTTTTATAGTTTGAGTATACTCAAAATAGCGAAGGTGTGTGAGGCCTTTAAAAGACACTTAACCAGGTCATGGCTGTTCCTAGACTGCCTAGACAGCCTGAATTACAAACTCCACAGACAGGTTTTGGCCTACACAGACCCATCAAGGGTAACTGGGTTTTACAGTTCAAAATACTCAAAATATACTTAAAATTTTCCAAGATACACCAAATGTGCCTCTTATAGGAAGCTATAAACGTCTGGGAAGAGTGACAAATCCAAGAAGGAATCTTAATTATTTTAAATAAACCAAAGTACAACACAAATGGCAAAAGGCCAAAAAGGTATGCATTTTAAAGAAACTCAGAGAAAGAAGGCCAATTGATAATCCAGAAATCAGAAATTAAAAAGTCATAAATCCTGAACCAGAAAAAAACAATACAAGTATTGCTTGGATTTCAAAGAAACAATAAAGGACCAACTCCTCAGCCTCAGGCTGAAGGCAGTCCTTCTGGCATCAGAGTGGTCCTGCCTCTTTGGGTCCACCCACAAAACACAAGAAAAGTACACAAAGTAAAATATATAGTATATAATTAAAAATATCTAAATAATGCAATGATAGCAAAAAATACTGACAGATAAAAATTCAAAAAAGCACATATATAAAATGAACCAAAAATATACTTAAGCCAGAGCAATAACACTGGATGAACAAAAATATAAAACATCACATTTTTGATGTATTGCTGCCCCTTATTGAAGCCATTTAAATTCTTTTTCCCTTTGTTTTCAGCATCACGCATTTTTGCTTTTTTGAAGAAATCTTTTTCCATCTCTCCTTCCTCTTCTTTTTTCATTTTTTTCAGTCTCACAATTTGTGGCAAACATCATGGCCCACATAGAGAGCTGCCCACTTGGAATTATCCCAATTACCAATCCATCCCTGATGATATGTGTCCTATCTCTTCCAAAATAAGATTAGTCATCTGAACAATGCAAAGATTTTGACAGCAATGAAAAACACAACAAGAGCAGGTGTCATAAGCAAGATTCTTCCAAAAATCATTAATTATCAGATAAATAAAGAGTCATGTGATGAAAGCTGTATGTCAGTATAATGCCAGGTTAAAAAAGTGGGTTGTGCCATGCATAAGAATAAGCAGACAAACTGGACAGACATGGAGTGACCAATGTTTGTGTGGCCAAAGGGTACACAGACAAACAGGGCAAATGGTGGTGATAGGCTGACTGTGCTAGTAAACATGAATGGGACAGCTGCTTGGCCCACAACCAACTGTCAAGTTCTTGTGTTTCTGCTTAGCCTGCTGATAACTGTCAGGATTTTGAGAATGACTGGGTGTTGTACAAACAGATACACGGGGTAAGTCATAGAAACTGCTTTGCTTAAAACTATAAGGCAGAGAAAAACACATTTTTAGTGTTTTTGGAGAAAGCAAGAGAATTCTCTTACTCTAAAAATTAAGTTAAAAAAGGGTGAAGAGAAACAGAAATGCATTATTTATTTTAGTTGGGACATAAAAAGAGAGAAAAGCTGGGACCTTTTTTGTTACTGGGCAAGCAGACTTTTTGTGGCTAAGATTGGTTTAAATCTAAGTTGCTCTTTACCTGTTTTGTAGTAGTACACATGGGTCAACACTCAAATATACGTATTCAAGCAAACAGGATAGAAGTTTCTTTACAGCACACTCACAATATCATTGATGTGTGCTGGAACAAAGACACAATCAACCTGAAAGATAGAAGCTAAATAAAAAACCTTTGTCAAAAGAAAAGACTACATTGTGAATTGGAAATGGTATAAATATTCTCCAAAAACTCATAGGATTCTTAGTGGTATAACACTGGTCCTAATCTGGAAATGTGCCATAAAGTGAGAGCTGACATAACACTGTAGTGGTGCCACATCGGGGGGTTTCATTTATTGAATGTTAATAACAACACTGGTCGTGCAGATTCCTGTTTGTAAAAATTGGGTCGGCATCTTTAAACAGGTATGCACTGTGGTGGGACATTTTGATTTGTTCATTTTTCAATCAGCTTCATCTTCAGTAGTACCTAAACCCCTTTACCAACAGAACGTTCTCAGCGGAGAAGGATTGTGCACTACCACCAGATTTAGAGGCAGTGGTGGATTCTTTTTTCCCCAATCCAGTCCACCGATGTTCTTTGTGAAGATGCGTGGCTCAGAAGACTATTTACTTTCTGGACTCTGGTGACAGGACTGTGTTCTCTTTTCACGTTCTGGAAAGCAGTTTACTAAAGAGGAGTATTCCACCACATCTTTCTGTCCATTAAACAATGATTGCACTTCAACATTCACCTTCATCACCAACCATAAAGACTTTTTCCATGACTATAAATAACAACAGGGGGGTTTGTTTTTGATGTTTGCTTTATACTTTTGTCATCACCTTTTTTTGTATTGTATTGTGTTTGTATTTAGTTATCTATACTAATTAATAAAAGGCAAAGCCCTCACTGACTGACTGACTGACTGACTGACTGACTGACTCATCACTAATTGTCCAACTTCCCGTGTAGGTGGAAGGCTAAAATTTGGCAGGCTAATTCCTTACAGCTTACTTACAAAAGTTAGGCAGGTTTCATTTCGAAATTCAACGCGTAATGGTCATAACTGGAACCTCTTTTTTGACAATATACTGTAATGGACGGCAGCTCGATGGCCGTGGGAGGCGGAGTTGAGTGTCACGTCATCACGCCTCCCACGTAATCACGTGAAAAGACTGTGAACGCAGTAGGGAGAAATGAAGGAAGAGCCGCAAACAGCGAAGAACAAAAAATTCATTAAACAATTGAGAAGGGAGCGAAACAATAAGAAGCGAGCGAGTGAAGCATACAAGCATGTTCATAAGGGAAACAAAGCACAGTGTAAAACGTAAGTTTAAATTAAGTTTATAGAAACGCTCCCGCTGCGGATTGCAATAACATATTCGCGAGATAAAAGTTTAATGAGAAGACACGAGGTATAAACGAACCACACGCCGTAGCGCAACGTTAGGGGCAACAGTTTCAACCATTCTATGATCTGCTTCTCGCAACTGAAAGACGGCACATGGCGGATGTTAGCCGACTTGCTGACCGCAACGTTAGGGGCTTCAACTCTGGCGCTGACGATAGAGATTCGATTCCCGAGAGGGGATGCAGTGAGTGTGTATGCCTGGTGAGCCCAGAATTAGGGAGAAACACGTGTCGCATACTCTTTGCATTATTTGAAAGTAAACTATTAAAACCATTCTATGATCAGCTTCTGGGAACAGAAAGAGGGCACGTGGCGGATGTAAGGCGACTTCCTGGCCAACCACAAGCGTAACCTGGCAGGTAACCACCCATACAGTCAGATTGTGATTCAGAAAACGAATGCCAT